>NW_024535136.1:0-14707 GCF_016097555.1 Gigantopelta aegis
GCATGTAAGTTTAAAGCTGGTCATATAGACCGGCGCCGTAGAATGTCCCATCTCTGTAAACGACATCATCCTCGCACAACAAATCCAAATTCTGCGGCCTGAATATGAGTATAAGGCCTCCCCTCCATCCACTCGGTGCAGCCATGGTTCGCCTCCTTCTGTGCGGATCCACTCGTTCTGGAGATCAAGCTCGTGTCGGGTCTGCGGTAGCTGGGGCAATGTCTTGTGCCGTTGAAGATACATGATGGTCTTCATGGCAGTGGAAGGTGGTATCTCTTCGAGAAGTCCGTCTGGAACAACCTGGCGGTTCCTCCTCAGGTTGGCAATCTTACCATCATATATCTTGGGAATCGGCATGGTTTGTGTCTTGGCCCGGTTGGCAAGTTGGCCTTAAAACGCGTCAACTAAGCCTCAGAAAAGGGGACGGGTGCATGGTTTTGGCTGCTGTGCTGGATAATTCTGAAGATTCTTATTGGCAGTGGTCACGAGAACTGTGCAGTGGGTGTTACGCACCTCTCCCATAGGTCTTCTCACCAAGCGACTTATTGGATCTAAATTTGTTGCCCTGAAAGTACAGTTGCTCAGTACCACGTATATTCTCATGAAGGTCAGACAAACTTGGATATTCGCCATATCGCGCTATGTCATGTGGAATGGAATGTATTTTTTGTCACCATCATAATATATACGATATTGGTTTAATTAAATTAACTCAGTGTCGTTTTGAATCCATTCTAAGATCAAAAACATGTGCTAAGACAATAACATCCAATTCTAAGATCAAAACATACGTAACTAAATATCAAAACATCAGAATCTAAGATTTAAAAAATGCCCTAATTAAATATCAAAACATGCGCTGAGAAAATATAATCAAAATTCTAAGATCAAAAGATGCGCTACTTACAATGCGCTACTGACAATATAATCAGATTAACCGCATTAACCGACAAGCAGCAGATTCCACTGTGACTGATTGTGCTTGTCGGGAAAGTAGGACAGTGATTTTCGGATAGTCGGAACTTTTAAATCCCTGGCATTTCGGAAATCCGGTACTATGTAAAATAGGTTTTTTTTTTCGGGAAACCTGGCCGACACCCCTCAATTTAGGCCCACTGTGGACAAAATAATCAGGTTAGTACTGGCCGAGGTCATGTGGCATTAACGGCGATGGATTCTCAGCGTACACTTGCCGGCTATTTGTCCCAGCCATTTTCATCCAGAGAGAAAAGTGAAATACTTGTCCTGACAATCCCAGAACTGTGTACAATCAAATGGCTTTTTGATGTGAAGAGCGCTGTATTGTGGCACATGGTCAGGAGTGTAAAAAACAAGCTATTTTTGTCATGTCTGATATATTCTTATGGGCATCATACCACCATTCTTCTATGATAGTCTAGGAAATTGGTCTTCTTAAAAACATTTATACGAAATAAAGAAATGCCCTTTCAAATATGTCGTTCGTGATTGCAAGCACATTGGCGTCTGTAGTATTAAAATAAGTGATTCTGTAGGTATTATCATTACTAAATAATAATGATTGTTTACGTGATATAGAGCCATTTGTTTAACGGTACTGTGACCTAATGGTAGATAACTACAATGTTTCACGATCAACCCGATTTTATTTTATTTTGGCATCAGGTAACTGGTACTTACTAAAATAGAAATCACACGGTTTCTATTTGGTCGAAGTCAGTTTGTCGAAATACCATTTGGTTAAAAAACAGAAAAAAAGAGTGGTAGTTTAAGCTGACAGCCTGGGCCAATATTTTCGAAGCTATCTTAGCGCTACGAAATCGTAAAACCATTGTAGGGTGTGACGTCACTACAGCACACGCCATAGTGACGTCATAGCTTACGATGGTTTTACGTATTCGTAGGCTAAGATTGCTTCGAAAATATGGGTCCTGGCATAACCTAATTATATAGAGGCTGAATATAGCTCAAACGGTTGAACGCTCGCCTGAAGTGCTTGCGTCGTGGGATCAAAGCACCTCGGTGGATCCATTCAACTAAAAATTTTTTTCTCTCATTACAACCAGTGCACCACAACTGGTCAAAGACCGTGGTATGTGTTTAACTTTCTTTTGGAAAGTGCATATAAAAGATCCTTCGCTGCTAATGGAAAAATACAGCTCGGTTTCCTGTGACTACGGGTCATAACTCCAAATGTTTGACATCCAATAGCCGATGATTAATTAATCGATGTGCTCTAATATGTCGTTAAACAAAACAAACTTTACTTTACCTTTCTTTGTTTCTTTCTTTCTTTTCTCACTTATTTTCGTGCTTGTATCCATTTAAGATTCAAGCACGCTGTCCTAGGCACACAACTCAGCTATCTGTACTGTCTGTCCAGGACAATGAGTTAATTGTTTGTAGTTAGTGAGAGAGAAGAGAGTGTAGTGATATTACACAACACATTGAGTCGTTAAACTCGATATGGGTGGGAGCCGGTACCGGGCTGAGAACCCTTTACCTTCCAGCCGTAAATATGTCCGATGGCTTAACCACGACACCACCGAGGCCGGAACTTTACCTAATTATTTAACTGGCATGTGGCTATTCATGTTTTGAAGAAGGGCTCGTTTGAGTTTAAGTGAATATGCTTCTCGCCTTGAGTATAATCTCGGAGTAAACCCATACAGTAATTTATTCTGACATAAATATATTAATTATAATGGATGCAACAGTGAATGATGATGCACACGGGTCGGATTATTATGCCACCTGACGATCTGTACCTGGCAAGTGGAGTAAATGTATATTTTAATGGACAGCCAATGGGTTTCATAGCATTTATTTGAAAAAATGTCCATATTTTCTGCGCTTAATAATTTTGCAAAGAGCATAGGGACGGTTTGTTTTGTTTAACGACACCACTATAGCACATTAGTTTATTAATCATCGGCTATTTCACGTCAAACATTTGATAATTTTTACATATAGTCTTAGAGACGAAACCCGCTACATGTTTTCATTAGTAGCAAGGAATCTTTTATATGCACCACCCCACAGACAGGATAGTACTTAACACGACAGAATGAGAAATGGATAGGGACAGATGCATGATTTGCTTTAGTGAGGTGGTGCAACACTGAAACAGACGCATAACGAAAACATTACAACACACTGATTAATCAATTACTTAATAATTATCACAAAGGAAACCTGCTAAAAACAAATTCCACTAGCAGCTTTCAAAAAAACACAACTACAATATTCCAAAGTACATTAATATTAATGACATATAGGTAACCTTCAACAGAAAAATCCAGACGACCAAGATATTACCCCCCCCCCCCCCCCCTAAAAAAATTAAATAAATAAATGCATCCATTGTATTCATCAGATTTTCGGGGCACTTCTAATTACGGGGGTTACGGGGGCGACGCCCCCTAATCAAACCTTTTTTCTTTTCTTTTTTTACTGTATTATTATTATTTTTAAATCATATATACATGCATAGTATGGGTTGGCCCGTCCAATAGTGGGTCCCCCCACCCACCCAATCATATATACATGTATAGTATGGGTTGGCCCGTCCAATAGTGGGTTCCCCCCACCCACCCAATCATATATACATGTATAGTATGGGTTGGCCCGTCCAACAGTGGGTCCCCCCACCCACCCAATCATATATACATGTATAGTATGGTTGCCCCGTCTTGGGTTCACCCACCGTCCAATCATATAGTGGGTGGCCCGTCTAGCCCCCCACCCACCCAATCATATATACATGTATAGTATGGGTTGGTCCGTCCAATAGTCATGGGTGGCTTGGCCCCCCAGTGGGTCCCCCACCCACCCAATCATATATACATGTATAGTATGGGGTTGGTTCCCCCACCCACCCCCGTCCAATAGTGGGGTCCCCCCCCCCACCCACCCAATCATCATATATACATGTATAGTATGGGTTGGCCCGTCCAATAGTGGGTCCCCCCCCCCCACCCATCCAATCATATATACATGTATAGTATGGGTTGGCCCCCGTCCAACATGTACAGTGGGTGCCCCCCCCCCCCACCCAATCATATATAGTATGGGTTGGCCCGTCCAATAGTGGGTCCCCCCACCCACCCAATCATATATACATGTATAGTATGGGTTGGCCCGTCCAATAGTGGGTCCCCCCCCCCACCCACCCAATCATATATACATGTATAGTATGGATTGGCCCGTCCAATAGTGGGTCCCCCCACCCACCCAATCCAAAATCATATATACATGCATAGTATGGGTTGGCCCGTCCAATAGTGGGTCCCCCCACCCACCCAATCCAAAATCCTGGCTACGCCAGTGCCTGTATCAAAGGTAAAAGTTAGTATTTGAGAAAATGTTAGTAGCTGACCACCGGTCACGGGGGTGTAGTAATTAAGCTATCAAACTTAAGGCTGGGAGGTACTGAGTTCGCGGTAACAGCTCTCGTAGGTTTGTGGCCACAGAAAGCCCAGATAGCTGAAATGTGTGCCCAGAGGAGCGCGCCTGAACCTCAACTGAATATAAGCACGAAATTACATGAAATGAAAAGAAGTAACGGAACATCACCTGTTTGTCCGGGTTTGTACATGGCTTTGTCGGTCTGTATGAAGAGAGACACGCTTTTACTGTTGAACTGCACAGTGGTTTCGTCGGTGAAGGTCAGACCCCCACTTCCGGTTGCTTTTAGTTTGTAATATCCAGACTTAAGGTTGGCTGGTATCTGAAAAATACCAACAACAAATAATAACATCAACATACGTGATGTAGTATTCATATATAGTGTCCTCTGGCCGTAGTATGTGTGTTAGCCCGAGTACTCCGTCGGTAAAAGAGCTAGACGTGAAGAAACCCGTCAGAAACTACGTATTTAACCAGACTATTATTCAAAGGGGGTGCTGTAGTTTCTTCCTGTAGACATAGTGCGTATTAGTGATTAATATATGATTTTTGTTTTAATAAAGGAATTCGAAAATGATCGATATAAAGGTATTTGACGTCAAACACAGCATTGCTGTATTAGAGCGGCACTTGCTAAGAATGAATATAGATTAGTCTCTGACGGTTAGTGGCCCCTGCGCGTGCTGTAACCTCACCGTGGTGCAGGATTGTAACATTATCTTTGAGAATGGCCAATACAACACACATCCCTTTGTTTTCTTCGAAATACAATTGAAATTTTGAGTAAAAGTCAGTATCTATCTGTGATATTTGTATTTTTGTACCGTTCTTTACACTGCTTTTATTTAAATCTTGAATTTTTATATTGATGTTGATCATCACTTTATTTGTTTGCATTACCATAGTTTGACACCCAATAGCCGATGTATTTTTCGTGCTGGGGTGTCGTTAAACATTCATTCATTCATTCATTCTGACGGTTAGTGAGTGTTGATAACTGTCCAAATGTCCATCTGGCTCTCTTACCGTCAGAGTATCGGGCTATATATTTACATGTGAAATTACAGCTTGGGTGCATTTTATGTAACCGAATTGTAAATTTTCGACAACCAAACGGTTGCCAGGACCAAGCATATGCCATATGAGCCGTTTTGTATGTGCGAGGATTTTGGTGCGGCGTGAGTACGGTTGGAAACACTGCTAGTGAAAGAAAGAAAATGTTTTATTTAACGACGGACACAACACATTATATTTACGGTTATATGGCGTTAGCCATATGGTTAAGAACCACATATATATTGACAGAGGAAACCCGCTGTCGCCACTTCATGCACTACTCTTTTCGATTAGCAGCAAGGGATATTTTATATGCACCATCCCACAGACAGGGTCGTACATACCACGGATTTTGATATGCCAGTCGTGGTGCACTGGCTGGAACGAGAAAGCGCCCAATTGGCCCACCGACGGGGATCGATCCCACACCGACCGTACATCGAGCGAGCGCTGTACCACTGGGCTACGTCTCGTCCCTCACTTCTCAGTAGTGATTACCAGAGAATCGATTTTGTTTAATGAGCCTTTTTCCGCGTTCCTCGACCGTAAGAACACGGAACGCATAAAAAGGACTCATAAACAAATTCGACCACAAACGCGCCACACGAAAAATAGCGTACATTAAAAATGGCCTATTGACAGAATTTTACTGCTATAAGACACTCAAGTTATTTCAACGACAGAAACAACTCGTTCTAACAAACGGAAACTTAATGAACCATTAAAGGCGGTGTTCCACAGAAATTTATCTCTGTTTATTAAAGACAAAGTCGCAAGACTTAAGTCACCACTCAAGATAAATTAAATGTACGTGTATATATGTGTATATATAGATAGATGTATACACGTTTGTGATATTCATGTTTGTGCATACACCCAAATATATTGCACCAAAAGCACTTAACTTTAAAACTTTACAAAAGCATATTACCTTCAGAGTTATGCCCATTGGATGTCCTGAAAAATGAAACATATTGATAACATTAAAAATGTTAACACAGATGTAACATGTTATTGCTTTGCTTTATTTTATATTGTACAGGATGAATACTAAGTGTATAATAATGTAGCTAAAATATCGCAGTACCACTAACGGAGCAACACTGGCTGTCAAGCTTTGGGGTTCCAAAGAAGACTTGACACCACAATCGGACTTCAAATCTATAGCTTGAACGCAGAAGTAGAAGAAGAAGAAGAAGAAGAAAAAGATGAAGAAGAAGAAGAAGAAAGAGAAGAAGAAGAAGGAGAAGAAGGAGAAGAAGAAGGATATAATTATTTCTTGTGATTTGCATTGTTCTTACAAATTTTAAAACTAAAGTTATTCCTTAAAATAATCATTTTATGAAAACAAATGTATCAGAGTTGTTTTAAAAAGATATAGTAAAACAATACAAAGTAATGGATCGTTATAGAAAAAATATAAAGAAACTAGTACTGTGAAACAAACGAATATTGGATTTATTAACAGTTAATCTGCAAACCTTCAGGAACATTGCCGACCACTGATGCCACGGCTGTCTTGGACCACATTTTGATGAGTTCTAGTGTTACGTTAACGATACCAGTGGATTTCAAAATGTTGACGTTGACTTTAAAATCCAACCCGGGACGAATTGTTGTCGGACATAGTACAACGTAGGAACTGTTATAGAAAAATAAATAATTGTTTAACAACAATGGGTGTGACGGTACATGCTCTTAATTATCTTTTCGCCTGTGGCGATATTAATTGTTTTAGAAGGTCGTGTGCACTTGGTTAAGGAATACCTCCGCGCGACCGTACACACTTAGCCAGATGCGGAGGCCATGTGGCGAGTAGTTACGTAATATCTCTGCGAGTGCTGTTTTTGCAACCGTGATTTGGCGACGATGGCGTCAGTAAGTCTGGCGATCAAAGAGAAAAATGCGTCTCTGGGAGTTGGGGATATATCACTTGATAGGGGGAGGACCGCCTTGTACCCCCAGGCGATATTCTGATTTTTTATAATAAATAGCTAGTTTTTTTTAGATATCAGAGAGAAGCAAAAAGGACGGCTCCCAGGGAACGTTAGTCCGTTTGGACTTTGGGTAAATATATTATTTCTGCTCTGTTGTATAACCTTGATGTGATTGATGTGACTTTAAATATTTTAATACTGTATTATACCAATATTCTTTAGACAGTGTCTTCGGTCATCTGACGAAGTAAATCGTAGTCTTACTGTTCTATATTTATACGAGTATTTGGTAATATAAAGCTTAGCCAGTTATCCTAGAAGACCTAGGTAAACTGTAGGTTATTGTCTGTATTGTGATAGGTACCAGTATTATTTCTGTGTTACAAGGTTACTGAATGAGTAGTTGAGGGTTAATTAAAAATTAACCAGTTAGGAATAGTGTTGTAATTCCTTTATTAATTAAGTTCCCCTAGAAGCGTTTCTCAATTATCACACGTGTGGGTGTTGTGTCACGGTGAAGTGATTAGCATATTGTGTAAACTAGACACCTAGAGATTAACTAATTAAGTGATCAGTTCTGGGTTGTTATTATTGTTGTTATTAATTAACTACGGCGGCAGTACATTTGTCAGCGTAGGTTAATACAGATTCCAAAGTGTATTGTGTTTTTGTTGTGTTTTCTAGTGAACTAAACGTGCTATAATAATATATACTTGATATAAGATCGTATCTCTGATCATACCTAGAGACGAGCCACAGCGGGAATATACCGCCTGTTACAGAGAGATCTAATAGATATACAGTTAGGAGAGATATTTGGACAATCGTGTCTTATTCAGTTACGGGTATTATAGAATCCCCGTGACAGGAGTAGAAAATTGCGGTGCTCGTCCCGGATCTGAAACGGGACATGCATATTTTTAAAAAAGTATTGTTTGTAAATGGGGGCTTTATAAATTATTTTTACAAATTTACTAGAAGTAGCAACGTTGTTCACTAGAAAATTAATTAATAATAAGTGCGTCATATCTAAACACCGATAAGAATTTGCTGGATAGGCCTACGCTCAGTGTAGTGGAGATTAAACGAACACGTAAGGCCGAGTTAGTTGAAATCGCGGGTGAGCGAGAAATTGATTTAACATCAGCTAAAACCTTAGGTGATATAAAGACAATTATTATCCAGGAAGTTTTTGGTGATAGGCCCGTTATGGAAGACAGTGAGATTGTTCCAGAGATAGATAAATGAGTTAAGTGTGGAACAACAATTAGCTTTTAAAAAGCTTGAGTACGAAAGAGAAGAACATGCATTAGATAGAGAGAGAGAGAAGAGAGAGATAGAGAGAGAGAGATAGAGATAGAGAGAGATAAAAAGAAGATAGAGATAGAGAAAAAGAAGATAGAGAGAGGGATAGAGAGAAAGAAAATAGAGATAGAGAGAGAGAGAGAGAGAGAGAGAGAGAGAGAGAGAGAGAGAGAGAGAGAGAGAGAGAGAGAGAGAGAGAGAGAGAGAGAGAGAGAGAAGAGAGAGAGAGAATAGATACAGTATAGATAGAGATAAGAGAAGAGAAGAGAGAGAGAGAGAGAGAGAGAGAGAGAGAGAGAGAGAGAGAGAGAGAGAGAGAGAGAGAGATAAAAAAAAAGAGACGAGAGGGATAGAGAATTCCAGTTAGAAAATTAAAAGTGGAACATGAGTTAAAGTTGAATACTGAAGAAGTTAGACGAGAGGCAGGAAATGGTTTTAACATGTCGGAGGCGTATAGATCAGTGCCTGTATTTGATGACCAGGAGGTAGTTATGTTCTTCCAACTTTTTGAACGGGCCGCTAAGCAGCTAAATTGGCCGCAGTCTAAGTGGACATTGTTAGCCGTGTCTAAGTTTAAGGGGAAGGCTAGTGTAGCTTATAATTAAATGAGTGATGAGCGAGCAAGTCAGTACGACCTAGTTAAGGCTGCAGTGTTGAGGGCGTATGAATTACGACCTGAGGATTATCGTTTACGGTATAGCGAGTTAAGAAAAACGCAGGGTCAGTCTTATAGTGAGTTTGTGGCTAACAAAGCAGGGATGTTTGATAAATGGGTGGTGTCTCATCAGGTAGAGTCATATACCGAGTTACGGGAGTTGTTGATCTTACAGGACATTAAAAATGGATTACCAGTTAGCTTACGTATTCATTTAGAGGATCGTGATGTCAAAAAGATAGAGGAGCCAGGCATAGTGGCAGATGACTACGTGTTAATACACAAAGCTCAGGCAGTACTGGGTAGCTCTTTACAACAGGGTGATAAGAAGAAATTTCAGCCAGGTTTTTCCCGGGGAAAGTAACTATCGGAGAGAGTCATCTAGTTGGTCAGCTAGTCAGGCAAGGAATGTGCCTGGTTGGCAAAGTAAGGATAAGCCTGCATTATCAGCCAATGCACGAACTTTTCGTCCACATTGCAGTTACTGTAAAAAGGATAACCATCTTGTCGGGGACTGTTTTAAAAGGTTTAGTGAGGTCAGCTCCGTTTGTTAGAGAGTTAATGGTTAGTCCCATGGCAGAGAAAGTAAACCCGTATGTGTCCACTGGTATGGTTTGTGATGTGAAACAAGAATTGAGTCCTAAGGCAATATCAATCTATCGAGACACAGGCTGTAATCTGTCGCTTATAATGTCAAAGTGTTTAGCTGGTATTGAGAATTCAGATACAGGACGTAGTTTGGCTTTAACCTCGGTTACTGGAGAAAATATGGTTGTCAGGTTACATAAGGTTTTCTTGTGTTCGAAGTTTATGACGGGACCAGTCATTATGGGTGTTGTGAAGGACTTGCCTGTTGAAAACATAGGAGTTTTGTTGGGTAATGATTTGACTATTCAGTGTTGTCAGCCGAAATGTGACCAATTGTTAATTAAAGACAGCATTTTACCAATAGAAGAGAGTGAGGTTGATGAGATTAGATATTCTGCGTGTGTAAAGACTAGGGCTATGGCCAGAAAGGTAACACAAGACGCAGAGGATACTTGTGATTTGTCCGATACGTGTGTGAGCCATGAAATTGGAGTGGATGAGGTTATCAGTAAAATGGTAGATAAGTCAACTGAAGAATTAAATGTGGTGGAACCAGTTGATCTCCCGCAGAGGGGAAATGAACCAGTTGTGTTTGATAGAGGGGATTTACCTTGTAATAGACAAGAGTTAGTACTAGAGCAGGGGGCTGATCCAAATTTGTTGTCAGCTCGCACTACCTTGTTAACTGTGGACAAGGGAGTATTAATGAATAAGAGAGTTAGAGATAGAAAGGATAGGAAGCAACTGAACTATGCTCAGAGCAAAACAAAATCAGTGTTTGATAGGAAGGCTAAGAGTCGGGAATTTAAACCAGGGGATAAAGTGCTGCTGTACCTTCCCATTAAACGGGGTTCTGTGCAGAACAGGTATTTCGGGCCCTATGTTGTGCACAAACGGGTTAATGAGACAGGGTATGTGATAAACACTCCTGATAGGGTTAGGAAAAGTAGGTATTGTCACATCAATTTGCTAAAAGGTTATTTTGACAGACTGCCGATAGTTCCAGAGTTACCGTTCCAAATTGAGAGTCACTCAATTTCCTGTGATGACGTCAATACTGCAGAGGTCAAGTTGGCCAACAGCCAGATTCTAGCAGACTTTGAGCCCCCATCGAGCAAAGTTGACTACGTCGAAACAAGACAATGTTTCCATTTGTCAGAACCTTCCAACGATTACCAACACCTTAAGCCAGGATGTGCGCTTGGAACCCAACGCTACACCGATTCGACAGCATGCCTATCAGAGAAAACCTGGAAAACGTGCGACACGGAAAAAGAAGGAAAAGAAGTTCCAGTGGTGCGATGAATGCGAGAAGTCATTCGACCGTCTCAAGCAGAGGCGCTACTCGTCTCCCGTGATGGCAGCACCAGACTACCGAATGCCGTTCAAGCTAGCTGTGGATGCCAGTGACGTGGGAGCTGGAGCTGTGCTTTTCCAAGAAGACGAAGACGGACTGGACCATCCTAATGAAAGCCTCCAACCAGAGAGAGTTGAGATGGAGTCTTCTTCTGCAAGAATACCCAATTACCATTGAACATATCAACGGCACATCCAATGTAATCGCTGATGCCCTGTCCCGAAGTTGAACGTTATGATAATGTGTTGACATTCTTGATTTCTGTTTTGTTTATATATATTTTATTTTGTATACGAGGGACTCAGAGAGTCAGTGTGATTACTGGTAGTCACCTTATTATTACATGTGTTATAAATGCCCGTATGCGTCGGTTAACACACCTTTTTGTTTTAATGTAGTATATTTCCCTATTCCTAGAGTAGAGGAAATATCCTTTTTGAGGTGGGGGTGTGTGACGGTACATGCTCTTAATTATCTTTTCGCCTGTGGCGATATTAATTGTTTTAGAAGGTCGTGTGCACTTGGTTACGTAATACCTCCGCGCGACCGTACACACTTAGCCAGGTGCGGAGGCAATGTGGCGAGTAGTTACGTAATACCTCTGCGAGTGCGGTTTTTACAACTGTGATTTGGCGACGATGGCGTCAGTAAGTCTGGCGATCAAAGAGAAAAATGCGTCGCTGGGAGTTGGGGATATATCACTTGATAGGGGGAGGACCACCTTGTACCCCCAGGCGATATTCTGATTTTTATAATAAATAGCTAGTTTTATTGAGATATCGGAGAGAAGCAAAAAGGACGGCTCCCAGGGAACGTTAGTCCGTTTGGACTTTGGGTAAATATATTATTTCTGCTCTGTTGTATAACCTTGATGTGATTGATGTGACTTTAAATATTTTAATACTGTATTATACCAATATTCTTTAGACAGTGTCTTCGGTCATCTGACGAAGTAAATCGTAGTCTTACTGTTCTATATTTTATACGAGTATTTGGTAATATAAAAGCTTAGCCAGTCATCCTAGAAGACCTAGGTAAACTGTAGGTTATTGTCTGTATTGTGATAGGTACCAGTATTATTTCTGTGTTACAAGGTTACTGAATGAGTAGTTGAGGGTTAATTAAAAATTAACCAGTTAGGAATAGTGTTGTAATTCCTTTATTAATTAAGTTCCCCTAGAAACGTTTCTCAATTATCACACGTGTGGGTGTTGTGTCACGGTGAAGTGATTAGCATATTGTGTAAACTAGACACCTAGAGATTAACTAATTAAGTGATCAGTTCTGGGTTGTTATTATTGTTGTTATTAATTAACTACGGCGGCAGTACATTGGTCAGCGTAGGTCAATACAGATTCCAAAGTGTATTGTGTTTTTGTTGTGTTTTCTAGTGAACTAAACGTGCTATAATAATATATACTTTATATAAGATCGTATCTCTGATCATACCTAGAGACGATCCACAGCGGGTATATACTGCCTGTTACAGAGAGATCTAATAGATATACAGTTAGGAGAGATATTTGGACAATCGTGTTTTATTCAGTTACGGGTATTATAGAATCCCCGTGACAATGGGTATAAAACAATCACCTACCAACTAATTTACTTTACAGCCCAGTGAGTAGTTGCTTGATAACTATTGGAAACAAAAAGAAACAAACATGATTTTTTTTTTTTAAAACGTCAAACATATGATCATTCTGATATTGTTTTTTTTACAGGAAACCCGCTGTCGCCACATATGCTACTCGTTTAAGACAGGCAGCAAGGGATATTTTATTTGCGCTTATCTGTCACCTATCTGTCACCTATGTGCCTAACTAGATAGACCCTTTAATAGGAATATAGCAATGAGATATATGAAAACTAACACAATTAAGGGTGGGGGGGGGGGGGGTAGACCCCGAAAACAAAAACAAGGCCAATATAATGATCATTTTGACCATATACTGTTATATATTTATTTAAAGCTACATCCAATATAGGGCCTGGATTAAACCAGACAGTGTAGAAAAAAAAAAAAAAAAAAAAAAAAAAAAAAAACGTTCGCCAGATAGTGTATGCGATTCACGTTAAACCAAATGACCACATCGGGGATCAGTCAAATAGCGAACGTTAGCACTGAACACGGTGTTGGTTGTATGTGTTATCTATTATTCAAACAACACCGGATGTATTAAGTATTGTCTTGTTTATCAAAAGACTTCTTCTAATTCCGGTTAACAAGATAAAGAGCGTTATAAGCGCCCACATCACGGCAAAACTTTTACTATTTAACGGTAAAATGATAATGCTTTCTACTCAACGTCTGATTTAATTTGCAATTAAGTAGATAGCTTTATCTAGAACTGTCAGTCGCACCACGAAGATCCCCCCCCCCCCCCCCCCGACACACACACACATACGACACATACGTTTTCCGAAACATACACGCAAACACAAGGATACTAGTAGTCAAATACAGACAGACAAACAGACACACATAAACATACTACATCTGTCTAAAGCTGGAGACATATAGCGAAATGGATAACAGAGAATGACCCACACAGAAAACATTTCTTCTTAAAAATTCTCTCCCTCTTCTGCTCTCCCCTCTCTATTTTTCTCACTCAATTTCTCTTTTAGAACTATCTACCTCTGTCTACTGGCCTGTTTCTCTCTATGTCTGTCTGTCTGTGTCTTTGCCTGCCTGTGTCTATCTATCTCAGTCTTGATGTCCCCTATGTGGTACAGCGCTCGCCTGATGCGTGGTCGATCTAGAATCGATTCCCGTCGGTGGCCCCATTGGGCTATTTCTCGTTCCAGCCAGTGCTCCACAACTGGTGTAACAAAGGCCGTGATATGTGTTATCCTGTCTGTGGGATGGTGCATATAAAAGATGCCTTGCTGCTAATCGAAAAGAGTAGCCCATGAAGTGGCGACAGCGGGTTTCCTCTGTCAATATCTGTGTGGTCCTTAACCATATGTCCGACGCCATATAACCGTAAACAAAATGTGTTGAGTGCGTCGTTAAATAAAACATTTCCTCCTTTCCTCCCTTCCTTCCCTCTATGTGCCCGCCTGTGTACGTGCATGTGTACGTACATGCGTACCTATACTATCTGTGTGTATATATCGAATACTACATGCGTGGCCGGTAGATACTATTTATCTTACAAAGAGGTTTTTAAAACGTATCTAACACGAGCGAAAGCGAGTTTTATACGTTTTCAAACAACGAGTTGTAAGATAAATGGTATCTAACAGACACCAATGTAGTATTTTATTTCTTACATATTTTAAACTTTAAAGGCAAGTTTAAAATAAATTCAAACGTCTTTTCAACAAAAACGAATTCACGACCCGTAGTTTACAAAAGGCATTAGGTAATTATGCACTTAAGATGATCGTAGGACTTACGGGTCGCTTCGGGGGGAA
>NW_024535137.1:0-15510 GCF_016097555.1 Gigantopelta aegis
CTTTGATGAAACAGTAATTCAGCTGGAATTAATACCATAGCTTTGATGACTACTCTGAGGATTTATTGTAGTTCAGAGCAGTTTATACTTCCTTTAATGTAGTCTTACACAGGGAGAGGTGTCAATAGTTTTTGCAATCAAAGAAATCTATGTAATCATATCATAGCTTTGATGACTACTCTGAGGATTTATCATAGTTCAGAGCAGTTAACACTTCCTTTAATGTGTTGTAATTGCAATTTAGCTTAGCCTTCACTATATAAGAGGCAGCTACACAATGCTCATCCACTTTATTCCTGCATTTGAAGCAAAATGGCGCAGCATAATTTTGAGACAAAATTCGAAGAGGCTTTGTTCAAGAAATATTCTCAATGTGCAAAATATCTCATTCCTAAAAGAGGTGTACTACAAGACCATTGATGATCTGAAAACAGCAGCTGAAGCTTCCACTACCAAGTCACATCACCAGTACTACATCCTAAAAAAGTATGAGTTACTTCAGTGTGGTGATGTAGAGAAGCTTATATCAAGAAGAGAAAGTCACCAGAAGATCGCCCTGTCTACTATGCCACCATAGAAGACACCTACGACATCATCAGTAAAGCTCACATTGCAACTGGCCATGGTGGTCGTGACAGGATGCTGAAACATCTTAGGCAAAAGTATGCCAACATCACAACAGATACTGTTGAACTATTCAAGTCCTACTGTGTTGTATGTCGAGAGAAAGAGGAAACGTCCCAAGACTACAGGTGTTGTTGTCAAGCGAATTCAACTCTCGTGGTCAAGTTGATCTTGTTGACATGCAGTCATCCCCACAAGGACAATTCAAGTGGATCATGGTTTACCAGTGTCACCTCACAAAGTTTGTTATCCTGAGGCCCCTGTCTTCCAAGAGAGCTGTTGAAGTCGCCTTTCAACTGTTGGATATATTCCTCCTCTTTGGTGCACCAGCTATTCTTCAGAGTGACAATGGCTCAGAATTCACAGCCCAAGTCATCACAGAGCTCAAAAGAGTTGTGGCCGCAGCTCATCATGGTTCATGGCAAGCCCAGACATCCCCAAAGCCAGGGTTCTGTTGAAAGGGCAAACAGTGACATCAAAGACATTCTGGTGGCTTGGATGAGTGACAACAACACCCAGGACTGGACAGTGGGACTCAAATTTGTTCAGCAACAGAAGAACTGCGCTCATCATGCTGGCATCAACAGAACCCTTACAAAGCCATGTTTGGAGAGGACCCTAAAGTTGGATTGACATCTTCTAGCCTCCCACCTGAAATTCTGGAAAGGCTTCAATTTGAAGATGACCTTTTAGCACTTTATCAGGCACCATCCTCTGACACCACTGCTGTTCATAACAATGAACTACCTCCAGCCACCAGTGAACAACTGCCACCTTCACCTCCTGCCATCTCCCAGCCTTTTACAAGCTCCCAGGCTCCGTCAGTGCAGCATCATCACAATCCTTCTCCATTGAATTCTACACCCCTTGACAAGCGACTCGAAGACATCGCCAATCAACGAAAAAGAGCATGTGAATCCCAGTTATCACAGGCAGAAAGGATGGTCAAGCGCTCCCGTATTGACTTAAAGGCAGGTGAAGCTGGAGATAATGTTGCTGTCCCCATTCCCATGGTTGACAGAGGGAGAGGTGACCCAAGAAATATCCTAGGAGTTATTGTTGATCGGGATGAACATGACATGTATAGAATTGCAGTGAAAGTTGGGATTCTGAGCAAAAAGTATACCAGGAATCAGTTTGATCTCTGTCCTCAGCGACTCTTGAATGATTCTGATGTCAACAAAGAATCTACAATCACAGTCCGTCAAGCTCTCAGGTCTACAGCTTCTGGCGGACAAGGGTTCTTCCGGTGTGACTGCAGCAAAGGCAAGAAACAGTGTCAGACAAACAGGTGCAAGTGTTATAAAGCAAAGAGACTTTGTAGCAGCAGGTGTCATTCATGAATAAAGTTCCTTACAACACTTAAACAATGCTGAATTTCTACCAATATATCACATTCAGTGATTTTGTGAAATAACAAGAGCCTCATTTCAGTGATTTCATGAAATCACTAGAAATTTTAGTGAATTTATGAAGTCCCTAAGTGAAATAGTGATTTCACAAATTCCCTGAAAGTTTCAGGGATTTCACAAAATCCCTATTTAGACAATCTTACTGTAACATATATAAGAAATAAAGGGTTTATATCTACTCTTGTTCTGTTCTATAGATTGATGTTCCAGAGATGGTAGATGTCATTATCTCTGAGACAATGGGCTGTATGTTGTTAATGAACGAACGATAGAAAGCTATGTCCATGCTAGAAAATGGCTGAAACCTGAAGGTATTATATTTCAGTGTTGTTTATTATTTGGTTAGAATCAAAGAACAGACTTTAGTCTAGTTGCAAAAAATTCAAAGATGGTAGTAAAAATATCTGAAAACAAGATGACAGTATGCCTGTGCAAAATCTCTACATAGTAGTCCTAACTTATTTCCATGATATTATTTTCAACCATAATGTTAATTATTATTGCATCTATATTTTAATTAGTCTATTAAGCTAGTCCTTTCTCTTTGCTGCACAAGAAAGGTCTATCATAGATCACATCAGAACTTTACTTAATTACAATAAGTAAAATAAGAAAGTCATACAGACACTCATAATCAATAATCTCATCTTTCAGTACATGTTAGCTGTGTTAGAAGGGTTAACATGATTTAAAATTTATAAGTACAGACATATAAAGTTATAAACAATTGATAGCAAAACATCAAACAGCTTCTAGCAATAACAGCTATAAGAATGTAGTATGCTCTGTTGTCTATGCTACCCAGAACCTGGTTAGTGAATCTGATCTGTAAATTGAAAATTAACTAATTCTGATGTTTGCTAGATCCTTCTTACACATTAGTAAAGAGGAGAGTTTAGTTGAGTTCGGCTTTAAGAGTGTTGTACAGAGCTTTGTCTGGTGGTCTAAGGAGAAGATCTCTAACTTTGACAGCAAATTCAGGGCTGAGGGAACTGACAACGTAATCGAAACGAGTCTTTTGAGAAATAATTCCTCTTGTAGTGAACTGCGCCTCTATTTGAGCAAACCAAACTTCTGGGTCAGCAGGCCAGAATGGTGGCAGTTTGATGCTGATGGCAGCTAGAGAGGGTGTTAAGGAAAAATTAGGTTCTGGATCAGTCATTATGCTCTTCTGAGTAACATCAGGGTCACCAATTTAGCGTAATTTCTAAAGAGAACTTTTCTTTCTTTTTGAAATAAAACTAACGACATGACTGAATAAAGTAGATACTTTTATAATAATGACAACACGTGCTTTTTATGTGGATACATCCAGAAGCATAATTAAAATTATAATGAATAATGAAATAATAATTTTAATGAATAATAATAAGGTTATTAATGATTAACAGCGAACTACACCTTGTATGTTTGAGTAATCTTTATTTTCTCAGGATATTGAACATATTTTACCCAGCATACAGCTTGCATGGTTGCAAGTTGTTAGTCGCAAGATTCAATTGAGATTTACAATATAGTTATGCACACATTTTGAAACTGTAGCATTATACATATACTTTTTTTACCATTCCTAACTGACATTGCCTTTCATGTTACAATGGTTGCCAGTATATGTGCATACTACTCTATGTATGTTATCTCTTATTATCTATACAGGAAAGATGTATCCAACTCAGGGTATTCTATATTGTGCACCATTCACTGATCAGATGCTGTATATGGAACGATACAAGAAAGCGTTTTTTTGGTATTACATTGTAGTATATATACATGTGTGTGTTCATAAGAATTTTTTAAAAAGTTAACTGTCCTTGCAAAGTGTATAACCTTGTGAAAATAATGGCATTGGAAAATCTATGAAATGTAGGAATAACTATAGCAGAAAAATATGCCCAGGGTTGGTGATTTGCAAATTTATAAAGTTTTTAAGCCACTACATTATATTAATATTAAACCATATTTTAGTAAATTTAGAAGAAGGCTAAGCAAGAATGTCAGTAAGAGATTCATTACAATATAATAATGTAGTTTTCTGAGATTCTACTGTGTGGCTACTGTGTAAAGATCTTCATACAGCCATTTTCTTACCACGTAGCCATGTTTGACATTGTTCCTTCATGACTACCCTTTTTTTGGAGTTTTAAATAAGCAGATTTTGCTTTGTTTTTAAACAAAGCACAATCAGCTCAGTTACACAATGTTCTTAACTTACAAATTTATGTTTACACCAGAACTAAATTCAGTCTCATTCTGGCACTAAAATTAATAGTTCTGTTCTGATATGTTATAGTTGGTACCACACATTGCATTCAAACACAGCCTCTTTTTATATTTCAGTATAATTATAGTTATTACTATTAGGTCTCAGCAACATTTTCATGCAGTAGATCTCTCTTCATTACAAGAAACTGCTGTGGAGGAATACTTCAAACAACCAATTGTGGTCAGTTAATATCAATAACTAGAAGTTCAAGCCATAATATGATTTTCATGTATGCAGTACTAGTATGATCATAGTAATCTTTTTATATCATATAGGACACATTTGATGTTCGTATTCTTATGGCTAAACCTATAGGACATACTGTGGACTTTACATCCACATTTCTGAATCCTCACTTCATACGTATGTTATATTTTAAATTTAAAATTAATTAACCCCACAAAAATAAATGTCACAAATATTTTGAATGTAACAGTTTGCACAAGAATTGTTGAATTAAGGACATCCTTGGTCTTATGTGACCAGACATGAGAAAAATTTTTCTATATATCTGGCCACACAAGACTAGAACATGCTCTATATTTTTGAGTACGCATTCAGTCTGATACTGCACCTTGTTCTATCTACTGTATGTTACAAGAGGTTTTGCTATAGATCTAGCCCCCAATTATTATCAACCAATATTGTGAGTTTCTATGTGTTTCTCTCTCTCTCTCTCTCTCTCTCTCTCTAGTATTAACATTCCAGTGACATTCAAATTATCAAGCAGTGGTAGCATTCATGGTATAGCGTTTGGTTTGATGTCTCCTTTATTGGATCACAGTGAGCCCTACAATTAGTGGTTATGTGAAATTTGCTAAGCATAATGAAACTTTCTTTTGTGGGTATTTTGACACCTTAAAAACTCTTCTTAGTATAAAGATAATATATTAAATCATACATTCATTAGTTGGTTGTAAGACTATAACCATGCAGTTATGAGTGCTAACTAGAAGTGGGTAGTATGTACAGTTAGTACTACATAAATATATACTTTAGGATTTAGAAGGATTGGGGTTGGAATCTAGGAACAATATAAAAGTGTTATTATCCCATTCTACTACTTCCACAATTATCATCACATTTTGAAACAGACATACTGGATGCTGTTTGTATCAGAATGTTCTGATGATTGTGTTGTTAGCTTTTTATTATACTTTATATTGTTACTAGACCCATCCCAAACCTTCCTGGAATGTAAAGAGTATATATAATCCTTAATTCAAGGAGTCGCTATTGAGACATAAAATAATTTTTACCATTTTTAATTGTCTAATAATTGTGTTTATGCAGAAAGACAATATGGCTAACTACTGCTCCTTTTAAGCCAGTCACACATTGGCATCAGGTGAGATAACTATAATTAATAATAAGCATTGTTGTACTTCAGAACAAAATAGATGTAGAATGGTATCAATCTTGCCACTTTTTACTGACTATCAGTTTTGTTAGATGATGATTTGATCAAAGAGACTAGTAATGCATTTGTTATTATTGTCTATAGGCACGGTGTTTACTCAAGAAACCTCTCTTTGCTACTGCCGGACAAGAAATAACAGGACATATTTCTATGAAAGCTAACAAAAAGTAGTGCAAACTATTACATGTACTGAAGGCACTTACAATGTCTTTTTTAGCTATGATCAATCTTAATGCTAGTACATATTGTTGTTTTTATTCTCATTCTCACTGCAGACAAAGTTATTATATAGACATAGAAATTAAAGTTGTTGGTACATCTCAAATATCATGCTCAAGTTATGATCTCAAAAATCCCTATTTTCGTTCCAATGGAACTCGATCAAATCCTATAGAAGGTGAGATGAAAGACTATATGGGCACATTATCATTGTTATGCTGTTATTCATTGTTGATAGATTCTGATCAGACCAATCCTACTGAATCATACTGGAAAGCTGAAGAAAATTCGACCTCACTTTATTTGATGGCACATAAAATGAGTGGTCCTACTTTGTTTCCATTGTCTTGAATAGAAGACATAGTAACTATAATTATTTATTCCATAATGAAGTAATGCATTAACTTATTATATGCAGTATTATGGTACACATACAAATATGTAGGACTTTAATTAAACATGTACTCTCTGTAGTGGAATGTATTATGGTTATATAATACAATGTTGATTGCACATCTGATAATTCAATATGTTGTTTTATTAGTAGTCCACATTTACTATTATACTTGTGATGATTATTTTGACATGTTAAGGTGTCCTATATATATATAAGTCTCTGCAAGAATCCAGCCATTTCATTTGCCTAAATTACTAAATTATGTTAATACAGTGTATAAACCAATATTTACTTAATAAAACAATTGTAATTCTTAATGTTTGGTTACTTCCTCTGAGTATGACAAGACTATTCAAGGTTTGATCAGTGCAACAGAAGGAGCTGTAAAAGATAGTTCAGCACATACTCTCAGACCAGCTGCCTTCAATCCCGTGAACATCTTTATAATAAATACAACAACAATCTCCTCCTCTTCCTGTTTGTCATCTAATGGTTGTTGTGGAACTTTGTCACTCTTTCCGTCTCCTCAGGTGAGGTCTCCGGAGGAAAGATATTATATATTTGGCCATCTCCTGTTAAGATAGAAGTCATGTAAATCATATAACAAGAGTGGGAGGGGCTACTAGGAGAATAACATGCGCGTATAAATTAATACATACAAATTATAACATGTAGTGGGAGGGTCCACCAATCTCAGCACAATGTATAGGTATAGTTTGGAAAATTATCAACCCTCACTGATCTCAGTGTGGGCTAAGATTACAGTACTTGCTTTGTCCTCTGTTCCAAAAGCACAGGTAATACAGCAGAATTGATTGCTACCAAAATGTATGCAATTTTCAACATGGAAATTTACCTAAAAATCCTTTCATTCTCAAGTTATGACAATTTATTTACCTGATTCTGATGTGATCTTCATGTCACACCTACTTGAGGAATAATAATAATAATCACATGAGTACAAGTTACATGTATTCGAGAATTGGTTGTTGAATTTTTATCCTGTTTGTCTGAAAGCAATTTACTTTATCCTTCTGTTCCAACTTGACAACAACAGTGTCTAAAGCTGCCAAATTTAGTAGACATGGCAACGTTCAGTACTAGAGATAAATTCTATTGAATAGGCTACCAAACAAACATTAAGTTTGAAAAGTCAGTAAGATCTTTCAAAAAGCACTGGCAAAAAAACAATATACAAGTCTATAAAATGCATGGCTTAGCAAAAAAGAAGTATCACTACTTTATTGATGTCACACCATACATTATGATCAGACACCTATGGTTTTTTGAAATACAGCATTAAATTCTCAATGCCAGTATAGCAAATTGATATTTCTGATTTAGCTACTACTGTGGTGAAGGTTCTTCACTTTAGTAATTTTCACTGTAATGGCAATAAAAAGTATTGGAAAAAATTGCTTGTACACTATAGATTATGTAACCTTTTACATGTTTATTATTTCATTGCAGGCAACAAAAAATTGGTGAAAAAGAATTAGAGGATGAGGTAATAAAAAGATATATGAAACATAATTATATATATACTTTTTTTTTAGTTAACTAAACAATTAGGTCAATGTCAACACCATCACCAGGAGATACAAAGCCATGTGGTACATTTCTGTATTAATGTGCTCCCTCACTCCTACCTTTCTTTCTCTCCCTCTCTGTGGGTCTGTTCTTAGGAAGTAATGAAGAAAAGACTTGCCGATGTGTTGTCTTACAGACAGTCTGTGGATGACAATTTAGTATGTTTTAACAGTAGATACAGTGGATGGTTTAAACCTACTTGATGTCGACATGTTCTCAATACAAAAAGATTTTATGATGTTTCTTAATGCCTCCTTCTGTAAGACTATAGATTCCCTTCTGAGAATTAATACTAGATAGACAAAAGCACAGTGCTGCAAATAAGTATAAAGGATATATATTCAAACTATCCTTTTTAGGAGGTTTACTATTAAATTTATGTACTATTTACAGAGTACTCTAAATGAAGAACTTGACAGGTTGCAAATAAGAGTAGAAGATCTACAGTCACAAGTTGTCACATCTCCAGAGGAACTAGAGCAGGTTAAATCCTTTTAATAATTAATTGGCTTTTAATTTTTTAATGCCTTTGACTTATTTTCTAAATGTAAAATATATTATGTTGTATGAGTCAACTCACCCAAAGTCCACAACTTTATATATTAATTTTAGTGATTGTACCGACTATTGTTTAAATATGTATTAAGATTTTTTTAAGTTTGTTAAATTGAGCCTTTAAAGTTAATAAATTTTAAATAATAAATAGACTTATGGTATTTATTAATGTTTCAAGTCTATAATAAATAGAAAGTATTAGTTAAAGCTACATTATATTTGATGACGAGCATCAATGCAATTGACAACTAATAAGCTTGTCAGTCTTGAGTGCCTTCTAGCATTCTGTAGTTGTTCATAACTTGTTGCGACTCTCAATTTTAAAGATATCAGTACTGTTTATTGTGAGAGGAATAATTAATTATAAGTAGATTTTAGAATCAGTCATGTTATTCCCTAGTTACTGTTATACTACTTGTTAATTGAATAGAATATGGCTGCTATTACTGAACAATTAGAAGAAGCTCGTATCGAAAGTAATGAAGTAATTCAAACAGCAGCTATGTGGGAGAACTTGTCTAATCGCGCTGTCCAGATACCTCCAGTAAGTGATACATTAACAATAATAATAGTTTGTTACCTGCATATATGTCATTATAGGTTATTGAGAGTACAATTGAAGAGATTGATGGTATAATACAAAAGTGTGATGTAGCTAGGTAGGTTCTGCATTTAATCTACTGGCTTCAAGTACAAATGGTTGAGTTTTAATTCTGGACACATACAGTCCTTAGATGCAGTCCTATAGCATTCACCAGATACAAACACAATAGCATTGTAAAGTCTAAACAAGTGTCATGAATAGAGATTGTCCCTAATTTACTTTATCCAGTTTTTACAGTGATTATAGACTATTATTACACAGATATTTTAAGATCCTGTGTAGACTCCCTTTGAAAATTGACATAAATAGTGACAAGGCTATAGATGTACTTTTAGATAATTTATTTGGATTACATGTATATACTGGATTACTGGGTCTGTCTAGAATCATGGTAGAAAGTATTTGAGACAGAGAATTAAATAAACTTTGAACTATAATTTATATGTTTCAATTTTACAACTGAATCACCTGCAGCCAATAAAATTTACTTCCTAATGTTATGAGAATATATAGGTATGGTTATACAAAGAGGAAACCTTTCTTTTTCTCATTGCTGCTACATCTTGAGAACATGCTAGGCCTCTTACATTAAAAACAATGTTAAAATAATTTTCCAATTACAATTTTTCATTAGTGAATTGGACACAAACTTGGAGAACCTCTCTCTCTCTCTCTCTCTTCTCTCTCTCTCTCTCTCTCTCTCTCCTTCTCCCTCTCTATCCCACCCTCTTCCAGATGTCCCATCTTCGTATAGAGGAACGTATAGCTAAATTCACTGGCAGAGAAGAAGCTATAGTTTACTCATTTGGGTTTGCTGCCATAGCTAGTGCCATACCTGCTTATTCTAAAAGAACAGACATCATCTTTTGGTAAGAACAATGTCATTGCTAAATTAAATTATAAATTAAAGTGGACTTCATTTTCACTTGATTAAAGGGATCCTCTTTGAGAGACTAGTCCCACAAAGGCTGGGACATTAACTTGTAACAGTACCTGTACTCCTGTAGGTATCAATGTAGAAGGTAATGTCAATCCACCAGGACTATTATGTGACTATTATGATTATAATTGCATGATCAATACAATTAATATCATATATATATATATAATTACATATATATATATATAATTGTGATTGTTAATACTTTTCATTTCTTTCATTGTAATGTAATTATATCCAAAATGTTATAATTTTCAAATATAATTGTAATAAATTGATCCCAGACCTGTAATTCACTGCATATAGTAACTACTCAAAATATTGTCTAACTTCAATACATTGTATATTTTATTTTGTATTGCTCATGTAGTGACGAAGGTATGGGGTTTCCTACACAAAAAGGACTGGTTGCCTCACGTAGTCAGATCAAGTACTTCAAGCATAATGATATGTTAGATTTAGAAAGATTACTGAAAGAAAAGGAAAAATTTGATCTCAAAGTCAGTGATGGATGGATGGATGGGTAGATGTGTGAATAATTAAATAATAAATGACAGAAGATGAACAGACTATTGTTATCTTAGAATCCAAATAAAGCTAAGAAGATCAGAAAGTTCATTGTAGCTGAAGCTATATATATGAATTATGGTGACTTAGTACCTCTACCCAAACTGGTAAGTACTTGTGTGTTGTTGCTTGTCATTTACAGTGTGCAACACTTACTAATATAATACATGTAGGTGGAGTTTCGTAAACGATATCGTATTCCAATTATTTTGGAGGAAAGTCTTTCATTTGGTGTGTTAGGAGCTACAGGTCGTGGAGCAGTAGAACATTTTCAATTAACAGTGAGTAAATTAACACGATCATAGAATAGAACTCAATTTTAATTGACAGATAGTGTTACATTATTAATATTATAATATAGTTTCTATATTCTATCTTTATTTTTTAGCCAGAAGATGTTGATCTTATTTGTGTTTTGATGAGTTTGAGTATGGCCAATATGGGAGGATTTTGTGCTGGAAAATCATTTGTTATTGATCATCAAAGACTATCAGGTTAACCATGTAGATAACATGTACATGTTATTGTAAGTACAGGTATATTCCTGTCAGATCAAATGTTAACTCCAAGTGATACACATATGTGTTCTCTTGTTAAGGTGCTGGATACTGCTTTAGTGCATCACTTCCACCATTGCTTACTACAGCCGCAATAGAGGCACTCGATACTATGGACAAGTCACCTGAGATATTTGAAAAACCCAGAGAGAATGCTAAGACATTAAGAAACCTTTTAAAAGAGTAAGTATTAAATGCAACAAACAAAATATAGTACTTTAAAATATAAGTTATAAATGTCATCTTTATTTTTTTTAATAGTATTCATTCTAATATTTACCAATCAATGCTATCCAGTACCATGAATTGAGATAATAAATAAATATATTCATTAAATATTCTAATACAAAGATAATATTCTTAGAAACTGTAATGTGTAATTGTAATGTTGTTTTTCTTTTCTGTCTCCACTGTCTTTCTGGTTTTCAAGTGGATGGTTATGAGGAGTCACCCCTTATTCATCTTTGTCTCTCAGACTTTAGAGGTTCTCGAGAGGCAGGTCAAAAACTACTTGATACTATTGTTAAAGAATCTCTTGAGGAAGGTGTGGCTATTGTAACAGCCAAAATATCTGGAGTCTGAAGAACATAAGCTTCCACAACAAAGGTATTAAATACTTTTTATTCTACTTGGTATGTGCAGCAATCCTAAGATTGTTTTGGACCATATGTGTATGTGTATGTGTATTGGTTTGTTCATTTCTCATTGTTTTATTCTATTGTTGTACACCATTTTGGAGAGAATTAACCTGCTGGTGAGTAACCCACCAACAACCAATGAATTTTATTATCGATATTGTGAGCACTTTGAATTGGGAATGACTGATTGAAGCTTCTTATAGTAGCTCTGTAGCTTATGCCAACTCTCTGGACTTAAAGCTAGTAAATCTCCATCTTTTAGAGTAACTAATTTTAGGACAAAGTTTACTTTTACAATCTTAAATTTTAATAGTTAAAGGGCATAATTTTAATTGTCTTCCATTGACATGTTTCTCTTGTTTCCTAGTATTCGATTAGCAGTGTGTTGTGAACATACCATTGATGAACTAACACTTGCTGTTTCTGTTCTAAAAGGAGTGATTGAAAGAAACATAAAGCAATAATTAGAATATATTATAGAGCCATTTTATTGGACAGTTAATAATTTAATTTTTATAATTTTTTTTTGATTCTTATCATCAACGAATTGGTTTCACATTTTTGGAACTTTTTGGTGGACTATATAATGAAGTGACACGAAAGGCTTTAAACATTTCAGAATGAACATCTGAAGTGGGTTACACACCCTCACACATTTTAATACAGATAATGATAAATCAGCATGCTCGTTCACATGCAACAGTTTAGATTAAAATTCAAGATTGTTGGCGTGCTCTCTTAGCTTTGTGATGAGTTCTATACCTAAATGGACTGTAGGTCATCATTCGATAAGCCCACACTATTTTTGTGGGGTTGCAGATGATGCAGAAAGTATACGAGAGAAGCACAAGCTATAGATGGAATAGCCTCCGTCAAATGCAGTGTTAAACATATGACGTCACATGAAAACGATAATTCTGATTGGTCAGCAAGTTCCTTCAAATTTCCTTGTGTTAGCTTCCCTGCAAGTGTGCGTTAGCAAGCGGGCGTCTGGGGACGAGATCACCATAGGTCTAATAATCACTTAAAGATCTAAAATATGGAAGATACTAACTTGCTGACACAGTCTCTGAAATCACATGAAACCTCCCTAAAATAGTGGACGATAGTCTTCAAAAACCTTGAAGATTTTTTCCGAACGTCTACAACTACGACTCAAATGCGATGACGTTGATAATCACTGTATGGTAGAATTTTGTCAAGGTAATTATCCACTTTGTTATTCATATCTTCATTTTGCAAACTCATATATGCATAGTGTACAAGATTTATGTATATGCTGTGGCTATCTAGCTAGTATGGTAAAGCTATGCTTTAATGGGAAATTAATACAATTAGTTTCCAAAGCTTAGGATGTAGTATTTATTTCACATTTGAGTATTGCATTTTCTGCCTGGACTGTAGATGTCTTCAACCATATTAATCAACTTATATATATATATATATATATATAATTCATGAGTACATTGTTTTTTATTGGACAACGTTTTATGTGGAAAGAACATTTTATGTCACTGAACATTTTTTAATTTTATGAATCGTCTAACATTGCCTGGCAAGCCATTCATAGAGAGAAAGCATCTTCATTTGTGAGACTATTATTTAACAAACTCTAGACCTGGTATATATATATATATATATATATATATATATATATATATATAATATATTGAAAAAAGGTGTTGGCATTAGCCTTGTGAACTGTGAATAGATCTATTCATGGTGTTAAGTTTAAAGTTGTCATTTTCTTACTGTGTATGTGTGTTTTATAAGTACTTTACAGCAAGTACTGTATTGTTAGTATGAAAAAAACATAGTCCAAATTGTACTTGAGTACAGAGGCATTGCCAATAATATAGTCACTACATCTTTGCAGTCTTATAGACAAATTATGCTGAATACACATTATGTGCTCATGCAGTATTTTGTTTTGCAAATTTGATTCAATGTAGTGACTGACATAGCACTTCCCTCACATGTGTTATATCAACAAACATGTCATATAGATAAGGAAATGATACTCACCTTTTGAACAAAGGCTTTGTTAGAAACATGAAATTAAAATGTGTTGCAATAAAACAGAGAAGTTGCAGAGCTAGTATAGTAATATGTCAAATAGCATTTTGTCATTTCAATTGAAGTCTTGTACCATAGATTCATCAATATGATATAAGCACAAATTGAGTTACCATGAAGCCAAAAATTAGTCTGAGTCAATACCTATAAACCAATTATAGAAGCCAAAAGTAATTCTCATAGTTTATTATCTAATACTTAAAAACCACGAGCATGAGATGGAGTCTATTAGAGCTGAACTAACTAAGTTGGTTCAGATGAAATTCTTGGCTTTAAATAAAATCATGAATAAGATATTACTTCTATTTCTAGTTGACTTTATACATATTGAATTAGACTTTGTGATAAGTCAGTATTGGGCTTACTTCATATTGATAAAACTATGGTAAAGAATACCTAGGTTGAAATGACAAAATGCTTTTTTAATCATATGTGGAAAAGTGGTTGTTATATATGTAGTAGATGCAGGAAGTTATGCCATTATTTTACACGACTGATTATAATCAGGTACATGGTAGTAGTGCCTATGTAGCAGGTGTTGTTTTAGTAAACCAAAATTAAAACTAAAACAAATTATAGTAAGGGGTATTAATTTTGATAAACTAAAGCTATAACTAAATACTAAAAGTTGAGGTCAAATAAAACTAATTTTTTTTTACTGACTAAACTATAACTACCATAGATTAGGAAACTTTCCCATTACAAACGTTTGGTGTAAAAAATTAATAACTATGTTGAAAAAATTTCAAACACAATTACACACCGTAAATATTCCTACTGTAAATGTTTTAATGTGTAATAACTTAGTGTGTTTATTTTTCATACATTGTCCAGTGTTAAAACTTTTTCACAATAAAACTTTCCCGATTTATGGTAAACCAAAGATATTGATGTCAAGTATTAATTTTTGTACATCAACTGTTTACACATTCAGTGACATATTCACATGCACATAAGGAGATATCAATTCAAAGATGAATTGTCACTATTAATAGACTTTCCTTGTAGTCTTCACTTAACCATTTCAAAGTTTACCTTTGAACTGTTCTTCGTAATGGCTGTTGGTGGCACAAACAATTAAGGATATTTGCCAGCAATCAAAGTCTCTTAAATAATATGCAATTATGATCTCTATTATCTCATTTACATTCTTTGTATTGGACTGATATTAGTCATCCTTACATTTACTTCATTTTTTTAGAAAATGCTTTTAATTACTTGTAAACTATAAAATGGTCACTATATACTCATTTCTCTATAGAAAATGGTAAAAATGTACTGATTATACATGTTCTAGACCCTGGACAGGTCTATCAATGTGGACCTAATGTAGTACAGTTCAGAATACCACAAGGTTCAGCTGTTGTAACATTGGACAGTGATAATGGTGAGTACATTCAGATAGACATTATACAATCTCAGTTTTATATATACTCTCCATCTCAAGATACTGATATATTACTTCATCAAGTTCATTCATTTCTTGACACTGGGTAGTAATAAAATTAAAAGCAATCTCTGTTTAAGTTAAGAACTGAAGAGTCATCAGCCAGTCAATATTTTTCATTTTTATGGAAACTTAGCACACCAACAAATACTAATTAATTAATAGCTAGAAGAAATAATTAGTACATACCGCCATTACTAT
>NW_024535138.1:0-7500 GCF_016097555.1 Gigantopelta aegis
TTATTCAGCTAACTAGGTTAAAATTTTTCTTCTTATGTTTTTTTGTTTGTTATTGGATGAATTCCCTAAGATATTTTTAATTAGGCTTAAATAATTGTCTACCTCTTACTGCAAATTCCATATGTAATATGAATTTTATGCTTAATTTATGATACTCTCAATTATTGGTACATATCTGAAATATTGTTAATGTTGTGAGTTTAATTTCCAGATGTTGTATGTGTATGCCATTCGAGTCAGCTGTTTATATTACATTGTGTTATGTACGTGTGGGGACGGGATTTAGCTCAGTCGCAGGATCGAAACACATCGGTGAATCCATTCAACTGATCGGGTTTTTATCTCGTTCCAACCAGTGTAAAACAGCTGGTCAAAGGCCGTGGTATATGCTACCCTGTCTGTGAGAAAGTGCATATAAAAGATCCCTTGAAATGTAATGGGTTTCCTTTGATGACGAGTAAGAATTACCGATGATTAATTAATCAATGTGCTCTAGTAGTGTGGTTAAATTAAAACAAAACTTTGTACGTGTGTGACATGTATAATTTTTTTGTCGCCCCATAACTAGACTCATTGCGTCCCTCTCCACCCCAATATAGCATCCTGGCTACGCCAATGATGTTAGCACTTTGTTACAGACGTCTGATATATCAACTGTGTGGAAGACAGCTTTGAGTACATATCTCTCGTTCAGGCCAGTGCACCACGATTGGTATATCAAAAGCCGTGGTATGTGCTATCCTGTCTGAGGGATGGTGCATATAAAAAAATCCCTTGCTACTAATGAAAAATCTCTAGCGGGTTTCCTTTCTATGACTGTCAAAATTACAATATGTTTGACATCCAATAGCCGATGATTAATAAATCAATGTGATCTAGTGGTGTCGTTAAACAAAACAAACTTCTTCTTCGAGTACATATATGATGTTTCAGCCAGTTATTTAGAATATACGATTTACATGTTTAGCTCAGCTGTTTATTAATTTTAACAATTTTGGGTGTTTAGCTCAGCTGTTTATTAAACATTTTTGTACATGTCTGATGTTTCAGCTGTGTATAATATGGCTTGAGTTTGTTTCAGCGTTTGACCTACAGCGTTCTGTTCTTATTTTATAGGTCGGCTGTTTATAAATAGTATTATACACGTGTTTGATATTTCAGCGGTTTATAATACAGTATGTATATGAGATTTCAGCTTTTAAACTGTAACATTCTGTACGTGTTTGAAATTTCATTTGTGTAATTAAATAGCATTCTGTATTTGTTTGCTGACTTACGCGTTAAGATTATCGTATCAAAATAGATGCTGGATAATTGCGTACGTCAAATTTAAGGTTACCAATCGTAACTGGCAGATGGTTTAACGTTTCTAGAGAAAATAGAATATGCAAACTTTGTAATACTGATATTGGAGATGGATGCCATTATTTATTTAATTTAATTGTAAAAATGTTAATATTAAAAACATTAGAAGAAAATATATAAACCAATATTATAGAATTAATCCTAGCGTTTTTAAAATGAAAGGTATGCTGTCATTGTGTAATGCACTATTATTAAAAAAAACTAGCTATATTTATTAAACGATTATCTACTTTTGTGAACTGATGTGTCTCTGCACATTTTAGCTATTTTGATTGCATATCTTGTGTTCTATATTAAGTATAGATACTTCTATGATGACGCCTGTTCTTGTCATGTATGTTATTTATGTATTTGAATTGTCCACTTCTTACACATTGTAATATGTCTGAGTGTTGTTTAATACATTTTGAAACATTAAAATAAAGCATTATATATGTGATTGGTAATTTATGCACAATAATACAGCATTATGTACGTGTTTTGTAACTTACGCACCATAATACAGCATTCTGTACGTGCTTGGTAACTTACGCACCTTAATACAGCATTACGTACGTGATTGGTAACTTACGCACCATAATACAGCATTATGTACGTGATTAGTAACTTACGCACCATAATACAGCATTATGTACGTGCTTGGTAACTTACGCGACATAATACAGCATTCTGTACGTGCTTGATAACTTACGCGACATAATACAGCATTCTGTACGTGCTTGATACTTTACGCGCCATAATACAACATTCTGTATGTGCTTGATAATTTACGCCCCATAGCACAGCATTCTGTACGTGCTTGATAATTTACGCCCCATAATACAGCATTCTGTACGTGTTTGATAATTTACGCCGCATAATACAGCATTCTATATATGCTTGATAATTTACGCACCGTAATACAGCATTATGTACGTGCTTGGTAATGTACGCACCATAATACAGCATTCTGTACGTGCTTGATATTTTACGCACCATAATACAGCATTCTGTACGTGCTTGATAATTTACGCCCCATAATACAACATTCTGTACGTGTTTGATAATTTACGCCCCATAATACAGCATTCTATACATGCTTGATAATTTACGCACCGTAATGCAGCATTATGTACGTGCTTGATATTTTATGCACCATAATACAGCATTCTATACGTGCTTGTTAATTTACGCCCCATAATACAGCATTCTGTACGTGTTTGATAATTTACGCCGCATAATACAGCATTCTATACATGCTTGATAATTTACGCACCGTAATACAGCATTATGTACGTGCTTGGTAATGTACGCACCATAATACAGCATTCTGTACGTGCTTGATATTTTACGCACTATAATACAGCATTTTGTACGTGCTTGATAATTTACGCCCCATAATACAGCAGTATGTACGTGCTTGATAATTTACACCCCATAATACAGCATTATGTACGTGCTTGTTAATTTACGCACCGTAATACAGCATTATGTACGTGCTTGGTAATGCACGCATCTTAATGTAGCACTCTGTATGTGTTTATTATTCACGCATTCTGTTCATCTTTGTGTCAGCTATTACTAATATAGCATTCTATGCGAATAGCATTCTGTACAAATATTGCATTCTGTATGAATAACATTCTATACGAATATATGTACGTGTTTGATATTTCAGCAATTTGTCTAGGAAATAACAATCGATATTATGTACGTGTTTGATATTTTAGCCATCTGTCCAGGATGAAACAATCTGTTGTATGTACATGTTTAATATTTTAGTCATCTGTCTATGATGTAACGATCGATTTTATGTACATATTTAATATTTCAGTCAGATGTGTAGGATGTAGCAATCTGTTTTATGTACATGTGTGATATTTCAGTCATCTGTCTAGTATGTAACAATCTGTTTTATGTACGTCTTTAATATTTCAGTCAGATGTCTAGGGTGTAACAATCTGCTTTATGTACGTGTTTAATATTTCAGCCATCTGTCTAGGGTGTAACAATCTGTTTTATGTACGTGTTTGATATTTCAGACATCTGTCTGGGATGTAACAATCTGTTTTATGTACGTGTTTGATATTTCAGTCATCTGTCTGGGATGCAACAATCTGTTTTATGTACGTGTTTGATATTTCAGTCATCTGTCTGGGATGCAACAATCTGTTTTATGTACGTGTTTAATATTTCAGCCATTTGCCTAGGGTGTAACAATCTGTTTTATGTACGTGTCTGATATTTAAGTCATCTGCCTAGGATGCAACAATCTGTTTTATGTACGTGTTTGATATTTCAGTCATCTGTCTGGGATGCAACAAACTGTTTTATGTACGTGTTTGATATTTCAGTCATCTGTCTGGGATGCAACAATCTGTTTTATGTACGTATTTGATATTTCAGACATCCGTCTCCGATGTAACAATCTGTTTTATGTACGTGTTTGATATTTCAGTCATCTGTCTGGGATGCAACAATCTGTTTTATGTACGTGTTTAATATTTCAGCCATTTGACTAGGGTGTAACAATCTGTTTTATGTACGTGTTTGATATTTCAGTCATGTGTCTGGGATGTTACAATCTGTTTTATGTACGTGTTTCATGTTCAGCCATCTGTCTGGTATGCAACAAACTGTTTTGTGTAAGTGTTTGATATTTCAGTTATCTGCCTGGGATGCAACAATCTGTTTTATGTACGTGTTTCATATTTCAGTCATCTGTCTAGGATAAAACAATCTGTTTCATGTACGTGTTTGATATTTAAGTCATCCGCCTAGGATGCAACAATCTGTTTTATGTACGTGTTTGATATTTCAGTCATCTGTCTGGGATGAGACAATCTGTTTTATGTACGTGTTTGATATTTCAGTCATCTGTCTGGGATGCAACAATCTGTTTTATGTACGTGTTTGAAATTTAAATCATCTGTCTAGGATCCAACAATCTGTTTTATGTACGTGTTTGATATTTAAGTCATCTGTCTGGGATGCAACAATCTGTTTTATGTACGTGTTTGATATTCCAGTCATCTGTCTGGGATGCAACAATCTGTTTTATGTACGTGTTTGATATTCCAGTCACCTGTCTGGGATGCAACAATCTGTTTTATGTACGTGTTTGATATTTCAGTCATCTGTCTAGTATGTAACAATCTGTTTTATGTACCTGTTTGATATTTCAGTCATCTGTCTGGGATGCAACAATCTGTGTTATGTACGTGTTTGACATTTCAGTCATCTGTCTAGGATAAAACAATCTGTTTTATGTACGTGTTTGATATTCCAGTCATCTGTCTAGGATGAAACAATCTGTTTTATGTACGTGTTTGATATTTCAGTCATCTGTCTGGGATGCAACAATCTGTTTTATGTACGTATTTGATATTTCAGTCATGTTTCTTGGATGAAACAATCTGTTTTATGTACGTGATTGATATTTCAGTCATCTGTCTGGGATGCAACAATCTGTTTTATGTACGTATTTGATATTTCAGTCATCTTTCTAGGATGAAACAATCTGTTTTATGTACGTGTTTGATATTTCAGTCATCTGTCTAGGATGAAACAATCTGTTTTATGTACGTGTTTGAAATTTCAGTCATCTGTCTAGGATGCAACAATCTGTGTTATGTACGTTTTTGATATTTCAGTCATCTGTCTAGGATAAAACAATCTGCTTTATGTACGTGTTTGATATTTAAGTCATCTGCCTAGGATGCAACAATCTGTTTTATGTACGTGTTTGATATTTCAGTCATCTGTCTAGGATAAAACAATCTGCTTTATGTACGTGTTTGATATTTAAGTCATCTGCCTAGGATGCAACAATCTGTTTTATGTACGTGTTTGATATTTCAGTCATCTGTCTGGGATGCAACAATCTGTTTTATGTACGTGTTTAATATTTCAGCCATTTACCTAGGGTGTAACAAGCTGTTTTATGTACGTGTTTGATATTTAAGTCATCTGCCTAGGATGCAACAATCTGATTTATGTACGTGTTTGATACTTCAGTCATCTGCTTAGGATAAAACAATCTGTTTTATGTACGTGTTTGATATTTAAGTCATCTGCCTAGGATGCAACAATCTGTTTTATGTACGTGTTTGATATTTCAGTCATCTGTCTGGGATGCAACAATCTGTTTTATGTACGTATTTGATATTTCAGTCATCTTTCTAGGATGAAACAATCTGTTTTATGTACGTGTTTGATATTTCAGTCATCTGTCTATGATGTAACGATCTATTTTATGTACATATTTAATATTTCAGTCAGATGTGTAGGATGTAACAATCTGTTTTATGTACATGTTTGATATTTCAGTCATCTGTCTGGTATGTAACAATCTGTTTTATGTACGTGTTTGATATTTCAGTCATCTGTCTGGGATGCAACAATCTGTTTTATGTACGTGTTTAATATTTCAGCCATTTGCCTAGGGTGTAACAATCTGTTTTATGTACGTGTTTGATATTTCAGTCATCTGTCTGGGATGTTACAATCTGTTTTATGTACGTGTTTCATATTTCAGTCATCTGTCTAGGATAAAACGATCTGTTTTATGTACGTGTTTGATATTTAAGTCATCTGCTAGGATGCAACAATCTGTTTTATGTACGTGTTTGATATTTCAGTCATCTGTCTGGGATGCAACAATCTTTTTTATGTACGTGTTTGATATTTCAGTCATCTGTCCAGGGTAAAACTATCTGTTTTATGTACGTGTTTGATATTTAAGTCATCCGCCTAGGATGCAACACTCTGTTTTATGTACGTGTTTGATATTTCAGTCATCTGTCTGGGATGAAACAATCTGTTTTATGTACGTGTTTGATATTTCAGTCATCTGTCTTGGATGCAACAATCTGTTTTGTGTACGTATTTGATATTTCAGTCATATTTCTAGGATGAAACAATCTGTTTTATGTACGTGTTTGAAATTTATGTCATCTGTCTAGGATGCAACAATCTGTTTTATGTACGTGTTTCATATTTAAGTCATCTGTCTAGGATGCAACAATCTGTTTTATGTACGTGTTTGATATTCCAGTCATCTGTCTGGGATGCAACAATCTGTTTTATGTACGTGTTTGATATTCCAGTCACCTGTCTGGGATGCAACAATCTGTTTTATGTACGTGTTTGATATTCCAGTCATCTGTCTAGGATGAAACAATCTGTTTTATGTACGTGTTTGATATTTCAGTCATCTGTCTAGTATGTAACAATCTGTTTTATGTACGTGTTTGATATTTCAGTCATCTGTCTGGGATGCAACAATCTGTGTTATGTACGTGTTTGATATTCCAGTCATCTGTCTAGGATGAAACAATCTGTTTTATGTACGTGTTTGATATTTCAGTCATCTGTCTAGTATGTAACAATTTGTTTTATGTACGTGTTTGATATTTCAGTCATCTGTCTGGGATGCAACAATCTGTGTTATGTATGTGTTTGATATTTCAGTCATCTGTCTGGGATGCAACAATCTGTTTTATGTACGTATTTGATATTTCAGTCATGTTTCTAGGATGAAACAATCTGTTTTATGTACGTGTTTGATATTTCAGTCATCTGTCTGGGATGCAACAAACTGTTTTATGTACGTGTTTGATATTTCAGTCATCTGTCTGGGATGCAACAATCTGTTTTATGTACGTATTTGATATTTCAGTCATCTTTTTAGGATGAAACAATCTGTTTTATGTACGTGTTTGATATTTCAGTCATCTGTCTAGGATGAAACAATCTGTTTTATATACGTGTTTGAAATTTCAGTCATCTGTCTAGGATGCAACAATCTGTTTTATGTACGTGTTTGATATTTAAGTCATCTGTCTGGGATGCAACAATCTGTTTTATGTACGTGTTTGATATTCCAGTCATCTTTCTGGGATGCAACAATCTGTTTTATGTACGTGTTTGATATTTCAGTCATCTGTCTGGGATGCAACAATCTGTTTTATGTACGTATTTGATATTTCAGTCATGTTTCTAGGATGAAACAATCTGTTTTATGTACGTGTTTGATATTTCAGTCATCTGTCTGGGATGCAACAATCTGTTTTATGTACGTGTTTGATATTTCAGTCATCTGTCTGGGATGCAACAATCTGTTTTATGTACGTGTTTGATATTTCAGTCATCTGT
>NW_024535139.1:0-13319 GCF_016097555.1 Gigantopelta aegis
TTTTTAATTTAATTTTTGTCATTTTAAAACCAATATTTATTAAAGAGTTTATTTTTAAATCCCTTATTACTATCCTTTCCCTTCTTCTTATCGTAGAACTATAAAAAGCTTTTTTACTTCTGATTTTTTTCTACAGTGTTTCGTTTTATATCTGATCCAACTGGGAGAAGGCCTACTATTTCCTTACCTTTCTCACATCCAACAATAACCTACATTTTCACCAGGAACCAGGGTTTACGAGCTAAATAAAAGATTTGGATCTTGCCTCCACAAAGATAAATATATAAAATATTCCAATATACATCACTAAACGTTTATTTGCTTATAATCTTGTTTTAACTATAATATTTATCATTCAAATATATCTGGGTCTAACTTAATTTATAAGGTTTGAAACTGAGAACAAAACTTGAAATTTTTGTTTATTGTTCTTTTCTCATAAAATAATAAATTAAGTATATTATTTGTAATTATTTGTAACATAACTTATAATTTAACAAACAATTCAATGTATGGAAATATCAATTTGTTTTATTATTTTAAAACTACTATTGTATTACTTATTTTTTTTTTTTACTAAAATTAATTATCTTAATTATGTTTCCACCCAATGAACGTTAACGAACAACATTTTTATCATGGTTTATAACCAAATTAATATAGTACTTTTAATTCAATCTGATAAAACTGAAAAAAACAGGAAAGGTAACTTTTACGTCAATGAAACCCCAAAGTAACGGAAATTTTAATTTACGGAACATGATATAAAAAGCTTTCCATACCAACCCAATCCCTAAAACGAAGAGCCAAAATCATGGTTGGATCTTTGCTTGGAGCTAATTTTTTGATGCCCTGAAACTTTATAATACGCCTTGGAAAATGTTCTTATTTTCTTATTTCCTGCTCTCCTCTCTGCTCCCATCTCTCTGCTGGTAACCTCGGCAGGGTTAAAGAAGAAACCCAAAACCCCCTCTCCACCTTTGCCCATAATATTTAAACTTCCAATAACTTAAAACCTTTCCCGTTTGGTTAGTTGAAGGTAATACCAGTTGTAAAGGTTTGGTTTCATTTTGACGGGAAATGATCCTGAAAAACGTTTGCCCGACATTTTTGCAGAAATTTACCACAAAATTAATACCGGAAAAAAAATTAATTTGATTCCAAAAAGTAAGTATTAAAAAACGGGTATATTCGTTAATCACTAATTTCAATTAATATAATGCCAATAAATTTTTCCTCCTTAATTGGGATTATCCTCAAAATTGGGGAACAAATTTCTGAAGGCTATGGTTTCAAATTATAATTAAGGAAATGGGATCTTATGCAATTCACATATGTAAATCCATATAATTATCGGCACATAATTTTAATCATTATAATATGGCATTCCCATCATATCATATTATGTATGCACCTATATATTCAATTACAAATGCAATATCATAATTAAATATCAATTTCATATATTGAATATATAGCAATATCCAATATTATATCCAAAGAAAAATTTATATAGATGGTTAATAAAAACCAAGTAAAGATTGTCCTATATTTAAAATTTTAATTAAACCCCCTGAAACTTTTCATTTCCCGGTTTTTTAAATCAACTTTTTTCACTAGGGACGTCCATAATTCCGGGAAAACTCCTAGGTTTTCAAAAATCAACTGGAAAAATTACAATAGCTTTTGATAACCCTGAGGGATTTATTCAATTTTCCGAGGGCAATCACCCCTTCCTTTAATGGGGTTTTTAATTCCCAATTTAGCTTACTTAAGAAGGCAGCTACAACCATGCCTTTACCCATTTCATTCCTGCATTGAAACAAAATGCCCGCCCAGCATAATTTCGAGAAAAATTCAAGGCCTTTGTTCCAAGAATTCTCAATATGCAAAATAACTAATCCTGCAGCTTATGAAACAACCCCTCCATTGTTTCACCCCCTTTACAACGGTTCCAAGACAAATCACCACTTGATCCAACAAAAAGATAACGTTAAATCCCATTTCAACAGGCAGAAAGGAAATGGTTCCACCCCCCGTATTGACCGTAAAGGCAAAGTTAAGCTTGGAAGTTTAATTGTTGCGTTTCCCCAATTCCTTTTGGTTTGAACCAAGAGGTGACCCAAATAACCCAAAGTTAAAATTTTATCCTGGTGCAACAAAAGAATTCAAACTGGGAATCTGAGCCCCAAATATTCCAGAAATCAGTTTGATCCTCTATTGACGCCCCTTGAATATTCATCTTCAACCACAAGAATGGTTATCATTCACCACTTTGGTCATGGTTACAAGGGTTCTTTTTCCGGGTGTGCCTGCAGCAAAGACCAAAGAAAACGGTTTCCAGACCAAAACCGTGTTTATATAGCCAAAAACTTTTGTAACAGCAGTTTCAAGCGTCTCAGTTGTCATAATAAAATTAGTTGAATTAAACTGTTTAATTCAAGGAACTCCTGTGGTGTTGTGTATGAAAAGGTGTAATAAGAATTGGGTACGATATTTAAAACTAATCATAGTTTTTCACATTGTTTTTTTACTTGTAATCAATTTATGAATAAGTTCCTTACAAAACTTAAACTTATGAATTTTCTACCAATATATCCATTCCGTAATTTCCCGCGAATTACCTGGAACCTCATTTAGTTTTCCATGAAAATTGCCGAGTTTTTTTAGTGAATTTAATGAAAGGTCCCTAAGGAAAAAGGGATTTCCCAAACCTCCTGAAATTTTCAGGGATTTCGCAAAATTCTAATAACAATCTTACTGTAAATTATTTAACATGATTGTATACAACTATATATATATTCATATATTATATAAATGCATATCAATATAATATATAATAATTTATTTATATTGGGTTTACCTGATTTTTCAAAAGGAAACCACTTCTTCCAAAACTTTGTGACCTATTTGTGATAAAAAAACAATCTTAAAAAATACAAAAAGTTTTTGCGGACAATATAATATTTACATAATCCAACTGTTGTATCAAAACTGTTTTTTGGATGTTTGAACGTTATTTTTTCCCAATCCACAAATGTTTGATCAGAAAGTGGTCCCTTTTTGCTAATCCGGTTCAATACAAGATGTTTCCATACATTGCTAACTCAACCATGCTTTTTTTTTTTTTTAGAATCAATCTTTTTCTTCCAGTTTTGGATCAATACCTCTTTAGATCTTTCTTTAATTATTTGGCAAATAATCACTTATTACATTCTAGGGGGTTGCCAACACAACTATTCCTGTGGCAAACCACCATTACGGAATATACACAATTAAAATTTGACTTCATTGTTATACCTCAATACTCTCTCTCTATCCACTTTCTTTTTCTTCAGGTGCGATTTTGGTTTTTCTTGGACTGATCTCATCTTTCAGAAACCTTTTTTTCCGACTACTTTCCCTTCTTCTTTCCTTTTCTCCCAATATCTATGACTCGTTTATGAGAACAATTTAAATTGGAAAAGTTACTGTTTTCCTCAGGAGGAACCTGTTTCCCGTTAATTACTAAAATGGTTTTAATATTCCTTTTATTCATTTCCAATTGTTTACTAATTTGTAATTTAATACTTTTAATATAACTTCTTGTCAAAGTGTGTAAAAATTAGCATTGTTTAAAATGTTTCTTGTGGTTACCCTCCCTTCTTACTCTTTCTCTCTCCTATCTTGGCTTTCCCAATTTTTTCAAAGTATTTTTTCCAAACACATAATTGGGTTATTGATTCCTCTGTTTTTAAAAACCGGAGTTTGATCCCTTTCCATTAATTGCGTATTGACAATGTAAGTAATTATTTAATTGGTATACTAGTGGAATTAAGCAATCCTCATTTAGTTGTAATTATATTAATGTATTAATAATTTGTCTTCTTCTTAGATAAAACAGGAAAATTTGGATTTTTAATCAACACATATGATTAATATTGCTTCAAAATTCCTGTGTGAATTGAGTAATATATAATACTAACCATGAATGGAAGATGGATGACATGCTGGACTATTGACTACATCATAGAAATAATTTTTCTTAAATCACCCACTAATTTAAAGATTAAAAAAAACTTTCCCCCGGAGGACTCCATATAATAGCATTTAAAGTAACCTTCTAATTTTTTATTTTCTATTTGTTATACTTTAGGCCTACCAACAGAAATATGTATGCCTCCTACTTATGTTTTGGATACTCCATATTTTTATTAATAATGGCTTGGAATAATCCAGTAAATTCATCCTTACCCCAAATATATGACAGTTTTTAATGGTACACTTGGCACATACCCAAAGGGATCCCTTTTTTTGCAGAGGAAACTCCGGAAACCTCCTCTGGCCTGGTAAAATAATTAAAAATTTTGGCTATGAATTATTAAGTTAAGACTTAATTTCTCATTAACAATATAATTTTATAATCCTGGAATCTGTTTGTAACTAGTTTCTACACTATTTAAGTGAATTGGGTTTTGGTAACCAACCATAATCCCTTGAGTTTTATTAAACACTAAAATTTTACAACCTTATTCCTTTTTTACTAAATTTGCAATTGAAATTGCACAGTTTTATGCTTTCAACAATGGAATTTTCTTAAAAAGGGATGGTATTTTAATACCTTGTCTCACCCTTTTGGCCCAAAACTAAATTTTAATTTGTTAACTAATATAAGTTAAACAGAATTTTCCTTCAAATATCAATCGATACCCATAAAAAATAGTGATGGTTACTATTTTCTCTTTATCTGATCTGTTAAAGTGATTTAAATTACCCTATATCAATTAATTATTAAATCCATTTTTTACAATAATTAAACAAAAATCAATCTTAGTAATTTGGCACTGTTAAAATGAAGTAACCCTGGCCCAGCCATCTTATTTTTCTAAAATTCCAATCCATCATATTTCTAACAATTAGCTCCAAGGCATTTAACCCCCATTGTGTACCAGTATAATTATTTTTGGCTACATTCTAACTTGTTAATGTTATATTTCTAAAAACCTTGTTAAATTTTTTCAGTGTACCCAATTAAAATAATGGATTATTTGTTTTTTGATGTATTAATTGGCCATAGGGTTACTCTCTTGTTTGTGGGGTTTGTAATAAATGAAAATTTGGTACTGTATCTTTTTGGCACATATTTATTTCAACTCAACAGACTCAACCAATTAACGATTTAATTTCATATTTTAAGTCCAATCCCTTGATTTTTACATTAAAGTTTTGACACACAAGTTCTATAAAACAAGCTTTATTTTGCTTAATTGACCTTTGCTTGCCTCATAAATTCGAAAATGTGAACGCTGCTATCTCTCCCTTTTTAGAAATCATTTTTTTTAGAACCCACTAGAATTCCATATAAATTTAATCCAAAATGATTGTTCATTTTGTTAAACTTTCATTTCAATAAATCACGCAAATGTTTGACTATTTTATTGCAGTATGTGGTCTACTTATAGTCAGTATATCGGCCATACTTCTAATATCAAAAAAGAGCCCCTTTACAATGAACCCTTGAAATGTCTAGTGGATATTTCCTTATTTCCAAAAACCCATGAAACCACACTTTAATCTTAAGCCTTTAATCAACTTTCTTTCTCTTTGGTTTTCATAATGTTAAATAATACAGTAATATATTAATATTATCTCCTCCTTATAACACAACAGTTTTTAAGCAACTTTACTCTTTTGCTTAAAACCACTATAAATCTCAAATTTAATAGTCCTTTGGGTTCAGATTGGTCCATGATGAATAGGTCTTCTATTGGCTTACAATGCAGTGAAGCGGATACCGTTAAAAATATGTGGATTGAGGGGATTGCCCGGAGTTTGGTACCTTTGAGATTTTATTATCCCATGAAAAAGTTGGCTGTTTCGAGACAATTTTTTGCGAAAATTTTTTTATGGATTTACTGGTTTTTTCCTTTATATAAAACAAAGGTACATTATCAAAGTTATATTTATTATAAATTATTCCTATTTTAATTTGTTTATGGTCTATTTTTTTTTCTTGGTTAACGAGGGTGTATGATTACTCAATACTTTATATTTTGTGTATGAGTTTCTGTATTGAGATAGTAGCTTGGTATAACAATTAAAATATACATAGTAACCCAAAATAGCACTCATGATGACATTCTTGTACATTGGTTGTTATATGGTATTTATATTTATACAATATATTTGATTAATCGTTGATTTCACAAATATGCTAGCTAACATCTTAACTTTGTTATAATACTTTTGGCATTGTCTTCTCTACATTGATTTTTTTACTTAATTACAGGCAACAGATGTGTTCACCCAGGATTCAGTAAAGAGAGTAGGCTGGTGGGAATAATACAGCTAACTTTATCCTGTACAACAGAGAACATGATGACAGTTCTAATGGTACTTTAGGTACTGTACCTCGTGGATTTTCTGGTATGGGATAACAAGACAAGAAAAGCTATCTCTGGACTGGTAAGAATATTTAGTTATATGATTAGAGTTAGTATTAGTTTCTTATTAAAGCGCACAATTAGTTCGTGTGGGATTTTTAGCACTCTCATGTCTTAATCCTTTAAAATTTTTTAAACCTACTTAACATCAGTTACTATTTTCATACCTACTCCTTGAATTAAAGTTAATTTTTAAATCAGAACTCTTTTCTCCTCATTCCATCTCTCACTTCCAGTAATATTATTGTTAATAATAACTCTCTCTCTGTAACAGCACAGCAGTTTTTAGACAACTATACTGCTCTACTTGAAGAGCCAAGATACCAAATCTCAAAATTTAAAACTAGGGTCATGCTATAGGATTGGTCCATGAGGGAATATGTGTCATTAGCTATGGATGACTTGACAATGCAGTGAAGCGGATAGCCGTGAAAAATGACAGTGATGTGAGGGATGCCAGAGATTTGGTACCTTTAAGAGAGAGTTTGATTATACGTAATGAAAAAGTTGGCTGTATTCTTAGACAAGGTTTTGCTGAAGTTAATTTTTATGGCTTTACTGTGAGTTTTTCCTTGTTATTAAAACAAAGAGTAGATTATCAAAGTATGAAATATTTATTATAAAATTATTCCCTATTTTAATTTGTTGTAATGGTCATAGTTTGTGTTTCTGTGGGTTATATTAACAGCATAGAATATCTGGTGGTAAGTGATATAACAAGAACTAGTAAAATTTTATTCTAAATCTCCTATAGACACAGTCCAATCCAGATACAATAGCGTTTTTAGTCCATTGTACTAAAAACATTACTTTCACTTTTAAACTAGGTGAATCTAATGCACGGATTTGGAAAGGTAGAAAGTTGATATCATCAGTGTCAGATGGATGGTATGATACTCAAATACTTAATATTTTGGGTATGAGTTTCTGGTATGAGATACTAGGCTTTGGTATAGCAAATTAAAATATCACTAATAACCCAAAATAGTACTCATGATGACATTTGTGTACATTGGGTTGTTATATTGGTATTATATTTATACAAGTATATTTGATTAATGTACTTTTCTTGTATAGAATTGATCTTTAGGTATTAACTATTCTATACAGAATTTTCAAATTATGCTATGCTACATCTTAACTTTGTTATAATGAAAAACTTTTGACATTGTCTTTCTCTACATGTGATTGATTTTTTACTTAATTACAAGATCAGATGTGTTCAACAACCCAGAAAAGATTCAGTAAAGAGAGTATAGAAAGCAATTATTGTGTCTTGAAGTTAACTTTATTTTAAACAATTATAAGATGATTTTAATGGGTAATGTCTAATGTTTAAAAACTTATCCATAATCTATGCCTAACATCTATCATGTAGTATATCGATCTGAACCTACTGTCAACATTGTTTATATCATGTTGGTATAATAGACTGAGATCCCTTATTAAGTTCCTTTATTTTATATACTTTATCTATTATCATGGAGACACTAATTAGTCAAGATCAATCGAAAAAATATACCAATATATAAGAACAGCTTATAAACACATCTAACATACTATACTATATAACATAGATATTGTTATTATGTCACTAGATGGTATTCCTCCTTATGATGGCTATGAAGTGGACGCTATACACCAGAATAATTTATCTTTGAGTATAATTTATGATTATTGTAGCATTTGTTGGTCTCATCTTTGTAGCAGTATGTCTTTGTATTTAATATTGTCTTTAGAAATAAAAAGTCAGTAACTGGATATTGGTACATCCTCACTTGATTTTCCCTCCCTCTCTCCCTTCCACCCTCCATCTAATAGAGTTGCAAACTTTCCAGTCCTAACTTGAATTATCTCATAATTGTTTGGACTGCTCTCATGTACATATTTCTATTTCTATGTACACGTTCCTCAACATATGGATGTACAGACTGCTTTCTGTAATGTAAGATTATCACCATAATGATCAGTATTTCTCACTTCTAGATTTGTTCTATAATAAATTATTTGTATTGCTTTACCTTCAAATTAATGATCCATTCTTAATTTTCACATAGATCCAATTCTGGTTGTTCTTTTTAGGATACACTGTCTGTTTTGCTGTCATTCTTTCCAAAACATGGAGATCTATTATATCTTTACAATCCAAAACCTAAAAAGAGATGGGTTAATTACTCAATTACATAATGGTGTCTTAGTTCATTCCTCTCTCTCTCTCTCTCTCACACACACACACACACACCACACACACACACACACAGGCACTAAAAGATTGGTTTTTGTTTGTTCAAGTATTAGTTATAGTATCTATTGATTTGATTATTATTGCCATTGGATCTGCCATTCCTCAGTCACGAACTGATAGCCACCAAGAATAAGAGATACTCAACATCCAGAAGATATAACGGTAAGCTAAATTTATATCGTGTTCCACAAATACTAAAGTTGTGTCTTGTCATTAATTTTTAGTTGTATAAAATTAAACAAATACTGAATATAACAGATATTAGTGAGAAGCACTTGATCAGATTTTTAATTTTGTTATTTATAGAATCTATGCATGCATATAGCTATTCATAGTAATTTACTGAATTTTATTTTGAAAACTTTGATATTGATCTATATTTAGGATGAAGGTATTTTTGAAAAAAACTACATCTATGTGTGTGCTCAAAGTGATCACATATTTGGCTAGCAGTCTCTTTTGCATACAAAGCATTGTTACAACTAGTAGAATATTTATGGCATTCATACTCGTCGTATTAAAGTTAAAGCTCTGAATGACTCAAAGGAAATAGCTGTCATTGTCTACATCAACAGTATTATACTTGCATTGTTAGCAGTGACACAGTTTGCTTTTGAATTTATCATGATGCATATGCTGCCATGTTTTGACTAGCTCTACTGGTAGATGCAACTCTGTTCTTAGGACTCATGTTCATTCCAATGGTAAGACTCATTTCAGTGCCACTTTTTAAAGAACAATTTTATTTATAGAGTTTACTTCTAATTCTTATTAATTTTGTAATATCAGCTTTTCTTCTTAATCTATAGAGACTATAAACCAAGTCATTCCATTTACTCATTTTTTTTTTAATTTCTACAGATGATTAGTTTATATCGTGATCCAACTGGAGAGAATTCCCTTACTAGTCATAACTTACCTTCTCCTTTTCCAACAAATAACACTATTAGTGAGTCACCTGAGGATACTATCATGGTCTACGAGCTAGAATAAAAGAACTGGAGTCTATGCTGTCCACTAAAGAGGTAAATATATGAAAAAATCATTACAATATATCATACACTAAGAGCTGTTTTATTTGTATATATATATAAATGCTGGTGTATTATAGTATAATGTTTTTATCATCTCAAATATATAGCTGGAGTCTGCACCTTCTTTTTGAAAAAAAGTTTGAGATAAGAATAAAAGACTGATAATACTTATTGTTTATATGAGTCCTTCTCATATAATATGTATTTCAGTTATATATTAAATAATATTGTAATTATATGTAACATGTGACTTTAGATTGAACAAAAATCTTAATTCATGAGGACAAAAAGAAACGAAGAAGTAAATGCATCAAAAAAATCAGTTTTGAAGCTTGCCATTATGTATGTAAATAGAAAAAATACATATGAATTCACATCTAGTAAGTTTTGGTATTGTTTCAATAATTTGGGAATAGTATGACAATAAACTGTTTATGCATTCAAAAAATCAGTTTTTGAAGCTTGCCAATTATGTATGTAAATAGAAAAATACATATGAATTCAACATCTAGTAAGTTTTTGGTATTGTTTCAATAATTTGGAACAGTTATGACAATAAAACTGTTTCCTGACAAATGGTATATAAAAAGGGCACAGTGGCTAAAATTCTACATATTTTGGTAGAAAGATTTTTTTAGCAAAAACTGGTATAGGGGTTGTACTGGATATTAAACAATGATGATTATTTGTGACCTGAGTTCGCAAGAAGGCGCAATAAGAACACTTCTGTCAAAATATTTGTGATATGATTTATGAAAAAGGTCACTGTTAAAAACACCTCATTGACAAAAAAACAGTTTTGTAAACATACATGCAGTTAACGTAAATTGTTGTGCATATACCAACTGTATGTAAACAAAATGTTTTTTGAGATGCTTTAACATTTGTACTTTTTCATCAAATCTTATCACAAAAATTTTGTCAGAAGTGGTCCCTTATTGCAAATCAGGTCACATTTAAATATCTGATAGGTTTTGACAATGAGTGGAATAAAATTAAAAGTATGGTGTTTACATTTTAGGTTTAAATCCATAATATTATTGTTAATGATCCATCAAGTCACATTGTGAGCCTGTGAATATTGACATTTGACCAAGATGGCACATGCATTAGTTCCACACTCCTCAACTGTGACTAGAAAGTTAAATTAATGCTATTTAATTTAGTGAAAATTTAGAGATTTACAGAAACTTCATGAATTGCAAAAAAGTCAGATTTTTTTCATATAAAATTAAGTTCTCAAAATCTTCATGTGGAAAGCAAAAGTTCACAATCCATGAACTTTTTTCATGATCTGTTGTTAATTTACTATTAATAACATACATTCGTCACTTCCTATCACATGACAATTACAACTACTCTGACGTTTTCCGCCGCACATGGGGCACGGAGGTTTGAGGACGAGATATAAAAAGGCCGTTTGGTATGCACAACTATATCGACAATGCTATCGTATCTTGTTATTTGCCTGCTCTGCTCCCTGATCCATCTCTCTGCTTGTACTCGCAGTGGTAATGAAGATAAATACCTCTCCACTAATAATCATAATAATCATACATAGTATAGAATCCTACGAATATATATTTATAAAATATTGGACACTTCCTTTCTCCCTCATATAAAGCATTGTTACAACTAGTAGCAATATTTATGGCATTTCATATTCATCGTGTTAAAATTAAAGCTCTCAATGACTCAACCCAGCAAAAAACACAAGGTTAAAACTACCTGCATTGGTTTGTATCAACTACAATACAAATTGGTTATATTAACTTACATGTAATTGAAGTGACATTCCTGGGTAACTTAACTAAAATGGGTTTAATATAACTAAGTTGGTTGAAGCTACCATGTTTGACTGACTGTTACTATAACTAGTTTAACACCAGAATAACAATGTAATCTAGTTACTAAACAAATTGGTAAAAGGAAGAAAAAAGCAATATTAGTTTATATAACATAGTGTTTTAGATAAATATAAGTCAAACCATCTGTTAGTTTATATAAATATGACCACGATAAACATTGTAATTAAATAAATCAGATATTAATGACTGGTGTGAAGAAACAGAAATGACATAGGTATAATATGCACTTAAAATAGAATTTTGTCATTTCAACCCTTAATCGTCCTCGTTACCAGAATCTCATCAAGTTGATGTAAGCCCAATATTTGAGTTACCATAAAGCCAAAAACTCGTCCAACTTAATATGTGAAAAGTCAACTAGAAGCCAAAGTAGTCTTTGTAATTTATATCTAATAACTGAAAATTATGAGGGAGAGGTGGATACTGTTTCAACTAACTAGGTTAATTAAGTTGAAATAGTATCTGCTTATAGCTTCAATTTGAAGCCATGATTCGACTACTATAGCAAAGTGGATGTAAAAGCAATGTGGTTGTAGATGTAACTAGTTCACTTCATGATCATTCTTATTGAGTTACACTTGTATTGGCCTTGTAGGAACTTTGAATTGGGCTTAGATCATATTGATGTAACTATAGTTAAAATGACAACATGCTTTTTTTCAATGTGACTATCAAAATAAAGTACATTACATGATGAAACCAACAAAGAAGCATGTCACCACCAATGATTTACATTAACAAACCTATTTCGCTAGTCATGATAACCACAACATATGTTAGAATCAAACCTATTAAGTGTTACAGTAACCACAGTGCATGAAGTTAAAGTAACAGCAATTGTTACATCAACTACTTATTGTCAGATGTTACTTTAACTATAGGTGTGGGTTATAATCACCAATACATTTGACAGTTGCTTTAACTAATAATTTTCATTGGGTTATTTTAACCAAGACATGGGTTACCTGAGTTGCAGGTGTTTTTGACCCAAAAGTATGGTTTCAACCCCATCACTTTTTACTGTGAAAGGAAATATAGCTGCCATTATCTACATCACAGTATTATACTTGCAGTGTTAGCAGTGACACAGTTTGCTCTTGAAATTATCATAATGCGTATGCTGCCATGTTTGGACTAGCTCTACTGGTAGATGCAACTATGTTCCTAGGACTCATGTTCATATCAAAGGTAAGACTCATTTCCATTCTAACTTTAAATTTTATTGTCATGATCATTTTAAAGCAAGATTTTTAATTAAATAGTTTATCTCTTAATCCTCTTATTAATTAGCCATTTCAGCTCTTCTTTCTTAATCTATAGAAACGATAAATCATAACATTCTATTTACTTCTGACTTTTCTTTCTAAGGATGGTTCGTTTATATCATGATCCAACTGGAGAGAATGTCCTTAGTCATTATTTATCTTCTTCACATCCAACAAATAACACTGTTAGTGAGTCACCTGAGGAGTGGTCTATGAGCTAGAATAAAAGAGCTGGAGTCTATACTCTCCACTAAAGAGGTAATTATATGAAAAAAATCATTACTGTAACATAATATCATACACTAAGAGCTGTTTATTTGTACATATATAAATGCTGTGTAATATACTATAATGAATTATCATCTCAAATATATAGCTGAAGTCTATAACTTAATTTGATAAAGAAGTTTGAATGAGAACAAAGACTGAGAACAAAAGACTGATTAATACTTATTTGTTGTATATGTGTCTTTTCTCATAATATT
>NW_024535140.1:0-16049 GCF_016097555.1 Gigantopelta aegis
CTTTCGTCGTACAATGTTTTACCAACCTATAGCTTGTCGTGGATCATTGATTTCACCGGACTTACTGTGTGGTTGTTCGTGCTCGCTGACTTTCAGTGTCAATATAACTCATTAAAGCAACATTAGGTGCATCTGGTTTCATAACTTACTACCACATTGTGACATGTAGGCACCAGAGTCTTTAACGGAGTATAGTTATACATTTTCTACAGTAACTAGGCCCACATATGTGAAAATCCCTTGCTGAAAGATCACCTTCAGTTGTGTAAATGGTCTCTACAACGTGGACACTGCATTTATTTAACAATCTATAGAGAAAATAAACTTATGAGAGAAATAGAAATAGATAACTCACTTGTTAACAATAGGAGAGTCCCTTAAAATTTGCATGCGGTAACGTAATTGGGAAAAAGGGTGGGGCTTATAATTAAACCACACAATATGATTATTAAGTTAAGGGGTGTGGCTTCGTTATTTGGCGCCGGCGCTTTTGAATGATAACGATAGAGAAATTCTCACATACCATCTGGTGGGACTAGGCGTCTCACTTTTCTCCTACACTAGTGCTGCTAACCTTTTATTATGGCTGCCAGAAGGCAGAAAAAAGCCTCCACTTGGTCCCATGACACAGTTTTAGATTGTAACCAGTAAATGCCAGCCATCTTCCTCATTGCTAATGTGGTGTTAAGATTGCTGCTTTGGGTAATTGAGACTACTCAAGCCTCGGTCACAATATGTGGCAACCCTTGGGAATATAAGGTGTACTTTTGTCAGGTGTGCAGTATTCTATTATATATATCTATTTCTCAATGCTCTAGGTGATGTAGCTGGTCGTACTTATTGCATGTAAACTGGCATCAAAGGGACATTTAAATTTAGTGAGTGGTTATTGAAAAGAAAATATGTAGATATATTGATGTAGTTGATGTTGACTCACATGGTCTGCTCTTGCATCGTGCTGGCTTATTACGGAATCCAGGAGTTATGGTTACTCTTTAGTAAAGGTAACCATCAATACAATGATTGTTGGTCTTATAGAAAGTCTTATTTTAGTATGTAGACTATTGATAGTATTAACTTCCTCCTCACACTTGTGTAGTAGTTTTATAAACTATTCCTCACAATGTAATGGTATCTAGTCAATACTAATGTAACAAAGTATTAATAATATTTTGTTATTATATAAACCAAACATTACTATTATTATTTATAGCTGGGTGCCAATATCACTTACTAGATAATGAAGGGTATGTCTCCACAAAATATTTTACAAGCTAACTTAATCTGATTGATACAATATCCAGGTATGTCCTTGTTTTTTCTATGACAACAATGTCCTATAATATTCACTGTAGCTATATCAGAGGTGTGTCTTTATATTTGGGTATGAATGAAAACATGACATTGGTCATGACCACTCACGATCTATAACCAGAGGTTATTAGAGACAAGTCCATCCCTCAGGCAATATTAATCAAGTATATTGATCTATTAATTGTATCCATTTATCCATTTTTATAATAGGTTGTATTGTGTAAATTCCATACGCTATTACTAACAGAAAGGGGTGTGTCTACAGTTGTGGTCATGGACTGGTGGACGACTAGGTCATGGCAATGAGCATAGTGTTGTGGTAAGAAAACCACACCCATAATGCATCCCAATTTTAATTAGAGTTATTGTTTTAGTCACCTAAATTGATAGAAAGCTTACGAACTGAAAAAATGTATAGGAAGTAGCAGCTGCAAGAAATCACAGTGTATATTTCTGCTTGAAAGGTCATGTATTAAGTACATTACAACACAGAGTTAGCCCCTATTGAAATGAGTAATTAATTAAAATATACTTACATAATGTCAACATCTAACTCCATTTACTTTTATATGTAGTGGTTGTTGTATTCTCCTGTGGTATCAACGATGCTCATCAACTTGGTGTGGGTTCCAAATCGGGGTTCTGTTTAAAGTATCTCCAACTCTAATTAAAGCCCTCAAAACAAAGCGTATTCGATATATAGGAGCAGGACGTTTTCACACGGCAATCTGTACAACGACAGAAGTATATAGTTTTGGAAAAAATTTAGGCCAACTCGTTATGTCAAAACATTAGAAAATGCAGACAACTCCAAAACTAGTGAGATAACAAATCACAATGTACTTTAAATATATCTTTTCTTTAGATAACTAATATTGTTGTTGATGATGGTGACAGTATCGATCACTTATCAGTTAGTGATGGGCCACTGCTTGCATCACTAGTAAAAGACATCAAATATTTGTATGTATTAACTATATTGTACTACGATGTGAAAGGTACACACGAGACACAATGTACATTATTGTTATCAGCAATACACTATTGAAGAGTGATTGTTATATTGTTCTTATTTTTTCTTGTTTTTCTGTTTCAGATATAACTTTCTGAGTCTTTATCATAACTCAATTCTGTGTCTGTGCTAATCTTGGTGAATTGGAACATAAACAAAATAAAAGAAGGAATCTAAAGAGAGTTCTAGTGGGTGTGGTCTTGTTGTTGCTTTATTAGATTCGGAACATAGGTAATATTTGGGTGTGGTCTCTATGATGTCATAATGACTGTATTGTTGTAGTTGTGGTTTAGTCAATGGACAGAATATACTAAAAAAGGTTGTATTCCCCCACAAATTATTAATGGAGCTACAAAATGCTCTGGTTAGTAATAGCATATACTAGAAACTATTTTATAGTACTCTCTACTTTTGTCTGTAGTTTCTCATTTCTGTTTAAACAAAGAATTTAACTATAGCGACAGTGGAAGGTGAGTTTATACTGGTCCAGTAACTGCATCACCTTCACTTCTTTCTCTGACTCGTGTCCCACTTATCCAGCAAGCAAAGAAAGTCTTTACTGACTATAAAACAACAAATTTAGCAGTATTACAAAATGTGTACAGGTATTATTATAACATTACTTGCATTCTTTCTACATGTACATTGTACATACATACATACATACATACATATATAGATATATATATATATTAATATAAACTATGTTATTACTGCATGTTTGTTTAGGTCATCTACACTGCCATTAGTTGAGACATCAACTTTGTCTACTGATATACATAATCTGTTATCTGAAAATGGTTTTATAGGAACTGTAGCAGATGTACAATTTAATGTAAGTACAATGACTTGTACAACATTATAAAGTCTTTTTCTTTTATAGATCAGTGGTTCTGTCTTTATAGGAAACTCTGTTATTTTGTCTTCTTGTAGTAGTGTATTTTCTTCTCTATTCTCTTCAACATTATCTCTCTCTTCAGCTAGCCTCATCAAGTCTTTCTCCGTCATTAACTCACAATGGAGTATTGACTTAGATCTTAAAAATTAGTTATATTTGAGTTATTTCTTCATTATGTCTATGGAGGTCAGACTATTGTTCAGCATCAGAATCATCTCCAAAACCAGTTCAACTTGAATCCCCACCTACTCACACTAATAGCAAAACCAGTTTAGATAACACCAAGTTGTGAGGATACTAGTACAACCACAGACTGGAATATCCTGTATGATCAGTTTGGGTCAGAAAAAAAACTCATTTGACCTGTTAAGTCAACAGGTTACAGAAGAGAGACAATGACACCAAAAATACAAGTCCTAACACTAAATATAAAGGAAACGTTGAAATACGAGTTATATTACAAACAACATGGACTCAGGATTTGGAAAGCTTCATTTATTAGGTACTACTTTTAAAGTGAAGCATCTAGTTAAAAAGTAAGATAGTTTTATTTATTGTATAACTTAAACTATCTATTAATAGTGTTGAGTCTATATTATCTCGTAAGGGAAAGCCTTCTCCTGTGACTCTTACGTTTGGTTTTCCAATATTGAAGCGAAACTCTGTTCCACATGATGTTTGTCTTGGTAACAGAAGAAGGAAAAGAGATATGTTTCATAAATGTGTTGTGTTTAGTGCTCGTTCTGGTCAGTTAGTGATAAAATGTAATAGTTAATATAATCATTATTATAGATTATTTTCAAAGTATGTTATTGAGGGGGTGGAGAGAGGTAAGCTATTAAAATGATATATTATATTGTTATTTTTGTTACTTGTAGTCAACTTCAGAGGAGAAAGTGACCAGATTACACTTACCTATTCCTTTTGAATTGATGGAAATAATTGTCAATTATTTGTAACTGATACAGCTACTCTACTCATTATTAGGTAAAGTCACTACCAATAATGTCACTGGTCAGTAAGTAGTCCGAAGTAGTATAGTGGTGAGTATACCCGCCTGTCCACGCGGGTGACGGGGTTCGATCCCCGCTTCGGAGCTTCTTTTTTCAATTTATATCAATTATTTTTTTCTAGATTCAAACTCTACAGATCTGCTAACTTCTGCTCTGTAGTAGCAGATCAGGTAAAACTGGTTTTATAATATTGTTATCTTTTTTTCACAAGTGATAGTGTAGTTTTTGCTGTCGAGATTGAAAACAATCTGCGAGCAGTCATTAGCCAAGTGTTTGTATGCTCAGACAATGTATTATATTTTAAAGTTATCCATTTCTCTGCTTTAAGTGAATATTAGAAACATTGCTGAATTTGGAGTTCTCTTCGACATATATGCAGAACAGTTACAAGAGTCATGTTTTGCAATTTATATCTCTTAACCTTCCAGTATTATTAGAAGGAGGATTGTTAGAACCACTTACATCATCATCATTGGACCTTCTTTCCCATACATATCAGACCATGGTGGAGCTCAATGTGGCGTCATGGTTACATTCCTTTTAGTTTTCAGCTGTTAGTGGGAGGAGTATTGATTCTCAAGGTATTTATTGTATAGTTACTATTATATACTGTATGATCATTATATAGACCTAGCACTGATGAACTTCCTCAGAGTTATTTACATAATGAATAATAGAAATATCAGATATTGAGGATAATAACATGATGATGCTAGGCTACCTATGTGACCACACCCACTAGAGCTAAGTATGTAATTAATGAAATGTAATAATCAACTAATTAATATGTATTAGGTCTCCATTAGTAGACACAACCACCCTGGCAGTTCACGTAAGAAAAAGAAAAGAAGATCAAGTACTAGTCGAGAAGACAAGAAAAGTCATGTGACTTTCTAGTCACACTGACTGATACTCCACCAATGTCTCCTGAACCAGTGATAGAAGAACATCCCCTTAATATTGAGAACCCCTGTCGTTAGAATCACTTAATGAAGAAAAACAAGAGAAGACCAATGGAATACATGTAGACATTAGTCCATGGTGTATTAAACGGTCAAAGGTCAGTATTAACAGCTATACATGATGTATCTTTGCTGTTAAGTAGTTCAGATAATTCATTGAGACAAATAATGGCTGAACAACAGGAAAAAGAAAATAATAAAAAAAGAAAAAAAAAGAAACGGTCAAACCTGTTCGCCAAATGAAGTAAGAAAATTGTTATACTCATTCTAAAAATAGACCTGATGATAATCTCAGTGATGTGTCTAAACAACTTGAAAAGACCTGGAGTGATACTTTCGCCTACTGATTCCACTAAATCCATGGTAATTAACAATAATATATATTATAATAAATATATAAAAAACAAAGGGGTCTTAACACTACTTCCCCTACAACTCATGTATCATTAAGAGAATTAATGGCAGAAGCAGAAGCTGAAGAAAAGATATCACCATCACTACCTGTACAACGTTCATTAGTTATGAGTGTCCTACTGCTGTTACAGCAAGTGATATGAAGTAAATTATTTTATAATGTAATAAGTGTTGGTTATAATTATGTTATAGAATAAAGTCATCATCTCAAATTATGTCTTTTGTTGATATTGTAAATTATCAACAAAAAGAAATGGACAAAATACACGTCAAAAGTAAGTTATAAATACATGTATATTATATACATGTATTTTTTTAATGGAGATATTAAATATTTATTTAACAAACAATATAGATCATTAAAGAAGTCACTGCAGTTAATACAGGTAACATTATTAATTGTAGATTATTGCTTGAAATTGTAGGTTTTTTTGTTTTAAATGACACCATTAGTCATGTTATTTATAGGATCTTGTTTATTTTAAAAAAAAAAAGGATTGCAGCTTTTGTTGTCATTTAAGATTACTATTAAAATTAATATATCATTACATGTAACAGTATGATATTTTAAGATGTTGTGTATTATATTATTAATGTTTGTTTTAGATTGAAGAAGAAGCTATACACAAATTACTGCAACTTTATAATGCTGATAATAATCTGATGAGTTTATCACAATAGAAAGAATACCACAGGATACTAAAACTACCACACCCACTAAATGGAAAGCAACGCCCCTTCTACTTCAGTGTGGGACAGTGGTAAGGCTAAGTTCAATTGAGAACAGGTACTAAAAATTTATCTATATTTTTTTTGGTGCTTGTATTATGTTGCTCTGACAACAAGTTCATTACAAATTTTGTCGTCAAACCGGTTTGACTAACATTCTTATGTGTTGCTAGTACCTTAGGCACATGAGAATGATGAGACACATGTTACATGACCTTAGGCAAAATGAGACACATGCTAAATGTGATAGAATAATAAAAATCATGATATTATTATCACACAAAATTATAAAAATATTGAAAATGCTTGTGGTAACTGTAGTAACCATAATCAGCCAACACTTATAAAAAAACACAAAATTTAAAAGGTCACACTTAAAATCATTTAATCGCTGGGTTCTCGTAAAATATATACGGACTCATCAATTTCTCTAGTTAAAGCTATAATATGTTCTTTGAACATTGAAAGAAAAGATACTCTGTATCTATATTGAGTTGAGAGTCGCGTAATTTCCATCTGAACATGCTCTTGGTTTGGGGTCGGTGTTGAGGTTTCAAGAGACGTGAGATTTTGTGATAAAACGTTCCACTTTCATCAAACCAGTCTGCAACTCATGATCAAAAGTAGTCATATTGATCAAGAAACAAATGGCATCCATACAATAGCTCGCGAATATATTTTTGTGCCTCCCAAATTTCTCGAGGATTAACATCTGCTCTTACTTTTATTTCTTTGACATTCATCTTTCCTTCTTTATACAAAATAGTAAAAACAGGATTCGTTAACTGGTTGCGCCAACTTCTAAAGCATCAGCCATGTGTAGTCGAGGGTGTAACCCTAAAATATCTTTAAAACGTCTTAGACACTCATCAATTTTTTGTCTGTGTACTAATGCATTTTCCTGATATGACTGGTACATGTCAAGGGAAAACTTCTTGTATTGCTGGTATTGGTAAATTAGGACGATCTATATCGTAGGTTTCATGTGGATTTAGGTAATCAAATTTAGTGGGAACAGTTGGACTTACTGGCGTCGATGGATAGGAATTGGTGGTAGACACTCTAATGTGGCTACTGTTGTGCCATCTTTAAATGTATCACCTTTTATTGAAACTGAGGGCTCTATTGACAATGGAGAAACACAGTCTCTTGTAGGTGGTAAGAGAGGCGTGTTTTCTCTCTAAAAAGAAATTAAAGTAAGAATAAAATATTATGTTTATGATATAGAAAACTGTACTACGCGACAAGGTTCTTGCAGATCGTCTAAATCTCTGTCGCCAGTATCTTCTTTGCAGCATAGACAACCCATACCTTTAAAAAGTGGGTGTGACCGGTAAGTATTTTATTGCAAGAACAGCATTGATATTGCATTCAATGCAGCTAATCAACTATATAATGAAAATATTGTGTTTTAGCACGTGTAAATGACTTCAATTGTTTTTGAAATTAGAATTATATATATGTGACCTGATTTGCAAAAAGGGACCACTTCTGTTAAAACATTTGTGACCTTATTTGTGAAAAAAATTGGTAAAAGATACCAAAAAACAGTTTTACATACATGTAGAATAGTTATACATATATAACAACTGTATGTATACAAAACTGTATTTTTTGAGATGTTTGAACAGTTGATTTTTCACAAATCAGGTCACAAATGTTTTGACAGAAGTGGTCCTTTTGCCAATCATGTCACATATATAGATCTTCATCAATATTTACTGCTTTTAAATATTGCATTATTTGATGCAACATTTAAGAGCAGTAATATTAACAAGGACCTATAAATCTTAACTTCATAAAAATTTCAACCCATTTGATGTCATGATCAAAGTCTCAATTTTTTAAAAAAGACCCTATCCTATACTACAGGTACTATAGGTACAGAGCCTTTTTAAAAATGGCCCAAGGTTATTGAAATTACTTCAAAGTTTTCATGAATGTTTCTTGTTGATGTAAAATGCCGTTGCTATGTTAATGGCTCCATGGCAACACTTCTTGGTGATATATATATATACATGATGTTAATTCCACTTAATTGTTTCGTTATTTAAAAATAATAATATTGTTTTACTAGTAAATGACATTTAAAAATTGAAACCAGCATCATGTATATCACCAAGGAATGTTGCTATGGTAACCATTACCATAGCAACAGCATTTGTCACCAAGCAACATTACCATGGCAATAATTATGTATTGAATAAAGTTAGCTATAACGGTTTTTATTAAGTAGTCAGAAATGTTGCAGTACTATCTTCTAAGCAGAATTTATAATCTACTGTCCAGCAAGAATAGCACTGTAATATACCTTATATAAAAAAATTGAAAGATGTTATAAGTAATAGTTAAATTATGTACACTAATGTGTATCTAGCCAGTCTTCCATTACACCAATGTTAGTGCTAATCCATTGTATATTGCCCTGTATTATTTCCTTAGCTTGTTTAACAGCTCGTGTAGCTATACCAACTTTTGTGTGATTTGAAAAGAATGTGTCCACTTGTGTTAGTTCTTGCTCAGTAGTAAAATACCGAGTAAGAGTTCGAATGGCTGTGAAAAACTGAAAGTACCCGACCCATACCTATAATAATGATAATAAAGTTCACTCAACAAGTAGCCTTATTTCTAAAATCCCTTTCCCAAACATTAGTCTGGGAATGAGGACTAATATCAGTATGGAAATGAGACTAAGGGCTGTCTTAATCCTTATAAAAGTTATAAGGATATATTGTATAGTGAGGATCCATGCTGTAAAACCTCACTACATCAAGACACTTTGAGACTAGGTGTCCTTAATAATTATAGTGAACATAGGGGTGTCTTATAATAATTCACTTAATTATTACTTTGGACTAGAGGGTGTCCTTAATAATTATAGTGAACATAGGGGGTGTCTTATAATAATCACTTAATTATTACTTTGGACTAGAGGTGTCCTTAATAATTATAGTGAACATAGGGGTGTCTCTTATAATAATTCACTTAATTATTACCTTTTAAGAAGGAAATCCCAATTGTTTCTAAGAAATTCCATGCAAGATATCGTCCATGTACATTTAAAAGACACGCTACCAATTACATAAAGTGTATCTTGAGAACGTACTTTAGTTAAAGAGTATTGCAAATAGCTAACAAAAGAGACAATAACAATAATAAAAAATGGCTGACAACCGGTTGAGAATCCAAGGTTCTCTAGATTGGCCCAAGCAGAGAGACAAATTAGTTTCTCATAAGGATTTGAAGTATTAAGATACCAGTTCCATAAAAAATCCCATTCATTTTCTCCACCATAAGCAATGGCAGCTCGATATACTACCAGACGAAATTGGGCAGGGACACTAGTGAAAACAGCATGAATGAAATGTAACACTTTCAAGAAGTAAACAACAAGACATTAATTCAAAAATATATGAGAACTGTTGTATTATCACTAAACTTTGACTATTATCAGCATCCATTTTCTAAACATATTCAATGAATTATCAATAATTGACTGTTCACCAAATTCCCATCCAGCGGTCAAAACTTGAGTCTGTAATAATCTAAAAATTTAATTATTTCCTCTTATTAACAGGGTTATACTCTCTTACATGTGAACATGATCCAGCTCAGTATTATGAAAAAAATGTTTTGAAAAACCATATTACTCAGCAATGTTGATATAAAACGCTACATATATATTATATATGACATCACAATGACATCATAATGACTAGTATATATACTACCTTATATTTTCCATATATTGGATAAGGGACAATTTACCAGCGATATCAAAGATCCATCGAAGACCAGCTTTCCATGGAACATAGTCCTCTTCGTTTTAAGAAATTGACTCAAATCCAACGCTACTGTTATATTGAGGAGTCCAGCACTTTGAAAATGAAAGTAGAAACTACAATATATTACTAAACTTACCTTGACAATGCAAATGCATCTTCCAATAATCCAGCTCTGTCAACAGCTGACAGTACCTGCTACATTATTAGATATAAACAATAAGTATAAGTTACTAAACATTAGATTCTGTTTGAGGTGATGTCATCAGAGGTTTAATAATAGCATTCCAGTTGAGAGGTCATAATTGACACGATAAAATCCATTTTGTTTAAAATTACCCTTAATGAAATGACCAAATGATCCAAATTAACCGTATCTAATGGAAATATTGAAATATTAAAAATTATAAACTACTTTTAATGTTTTTATTACCTTGTTTTGAGGATATATATTTAAGCCCTGTAGAATTCTTTTCAGTAATACAAAGGTAATGGTATTGTCCAGATATAATATAAATAAAGTAACATTGATTTAAATAGCAGTACAAACAAGCACAAATTAATTGTTTTTAGTTAAAGGCAAACATAGTTGGACTACACTTGTATGGTGAGGAGCCACTAGTACTCCACCTTCAGGTAGAGGGTTTCTGTAGAAATCGGTGTCTGTGTCACTTGACCTGTACTCGTATCTATCGTAACTACAGGATAAACCCATTTGTTTTGTCCATGTATCCTCATAGAAGTAACTGTACACCATTAAGATATTTTACCTGTAAATATTCAGATAAAAAATACTTCGATAAAACAATAAATATTTACCTTATTTATAGATTCCCACAGTCTTGAGTAACTGCATTGCTAAAACTGATGTGCTAACAAATAGTGCTGTATATTGAGATCACATGACAATCACGTGACATAAACAATGTACCTTTAATCCAGCAGTAAAATTGTTCTCACCAACTACACTCCTTAACATTTGTATAAACAGCACCCTAAAATGATGATATCATTATGACATCATAAATATGACCACACCCACTTTATCATATGAAATAGAGTCAATAGTGAATTTATGTCATCAGGGATCAGATACAACTTGAATTATAGGGTGACTAAAATTTAAGACCGTCTGCTTCAAATGCTGTCTGACAGCACCATAACAAAGAACTGGTCCATCTAAATAGAGAGATAGGTTTAAACAAATGAATAGAACAATAGTGATGATCATGGATGGAGTAATTTAATAATACATACATACCATGTTGCCATGATGGTTCAGCAAAGTCAGTACCAATATATCTAACATAGGTAGCAAATCCTTCACTTAAGCCAGAGGCCATCCCACCACTCCATAGTAAACAAGATTACCAAACCAACTAGACATATTTAAAATATTATAATCATAACAGAACATACTGAGAGCAAGCTCGTGTGCTATCACCACGGCAACTCGTTTGTTGATGTTAAACGGGTTCTGTCTCGTTGTAGAGGAGAGCAGTCTCTCGATATGTAATAAGTCCCAAATTTTCACATAGCACCTACTGCACAATCCAGGTATGGCAAATAAATCTAAAGAAGAGAAAATAGAAAATTTTATTATTGAGTCTATCTTTACAATATTTCTGACCACAACTAAGTATTCTAGAATCTACACAATCACGTTTCATAATTGCATTTAGTTTGACAAACTAATATGGAGGCACCCATTTGTTTACCAATATCTAGGAAATTATATGTTATTATAAGGTTGCTTAAATAGGCCTCACTGTCATTAAAAACACAAACAAACAATTACTGTCAACAAAAGTCATAATTATTGCATGGAAGTGGAAGTATGTTACAGGATGTACTTCTTACCAATTACAATTGTTTTGGAAGTGGATAATCTACCCCAAAAAATTTTCTAATGACCAATGACTATACTGGAGACATTTTGTGCATATGATGTAGATGAGAACACATTAGGACTAGCACAAAACCGAACCTGTTCATAAGTTTACATATTATAAATGAAAATAACATTATGTTTACCTCGATATGTTTATTAACTTCTTCAGGAGCGCTACAGTTCTAAATCAGAGACAACAAAAGCCACTAAATATGTACTCATTTTATAAGAGGTTTGAAAAAGTAGTCACCAATTTTTCACTCTCTGTGGAGACTGTTTTTGACAGGCATATTAGATACCAGCACTGTATCCAGGGTGGATGAGTTAATGTTATTGAGAAATGGCTTTTAAACCTGGCTCATCAAAGCATGGGAAAGCCTTGCGAGCATCTGTGGTTCAAATTGTGTAGTTGCTAAGTACGTTCTTCTCCATTGTCGTTTGTATATGAACTTTATAAAAAACCTACTAAAATCATCTCGGAGAGTATAATTAAATCTCATTGATATTTCTATTGTTGTTACCACTCTTAATTTGATCACCAGTGATATAACATAGAAATCGTTATCAGAATATGTGAATGTTCTTGACACGGATAACTCTATGGAGTCAACATTGAACTGGACACGCTATCTCTGTGTATATCCATATCTTGAGCATGATATAATGATATAGTGGTTTTTAGCACAGCAACATTGATAGTAACACTTCCTTGTACATCAAATGTATTCAAATTGGGTTCCAATCTGATAGTGTATAGTTGAGGCTTAAGAGTTGAAGGTAAACGAACATTTGTCCACGGCTCTGTGTTCCTTGTCACCTTACGTCAAAGCTAATGCTAATATTATAAACATTAGAGCAAGTACAGCAAGAATTACGGGACACCAACGATAATGCAGATAATATCTCGTTTGGTAAGGCGGGGCGTTTACAGAGAGAGTCGTATTCATCAATCATCCTTATTAATAACTCTGTGTAGGTTTCTTTTTACCTGAAAAAATGACAACCTAAAATATTCTATGATATATTTATGACTGTACCTTGTCATCAATGTCCTCAAGGTGGAGATCACCTTCTGTGTCCGAAGAATTTGCCATTTTCTTAAAACTTCTTTTAGCAAGACATGGCTGCTGCTCTATAAGCAATTTTTGATACTTAACTAAAAATAAATGCCAATTGATTATAAAAACAATCAACCTTTTACCTGACCCTCTTTTTTCTTACCGTAATATTCTAATATTCTATTAATCACGTGATGCAAAATAACATAAAATAAGCGCCACCACAAACATCCTAGAGAATGTTCAAATGAAGATGGCGGAGCTTTGAAGTCATAAAGCTTGTTGAAGCCCATTTTGTTAAAGTCAACATTAACCAGATCAGTCTTTTGGTGATTCATTAAGTATTTATCTACTGTTATCTGTCCGTTGTACTGTTCTCTGGGGACTATTCTGTCTCGTTCTGTCTATTTTCTCTTTGTTTTATTTACAGTTAGCAGCGTGAGCTTCTCGCTCCCTGAATGAAACTACTTAGCTGTGAATTGTGAAATGACGACCATTGAACTGAGTTCACCAACATGGCAAACCAAGGACAACCTCTCCAGCAGTGAGGCTACGTATTCACAAGAAAATAATGGTGGACATAAAAGTGATGGAGACATTGTAACCAAGTAACAGGCATTCTCCACGACCAACTCGCCCTTATGTCAGAAAAGGACCAGAGAGAAAGAACTGATACACTAAAGAGTCCAGCCAGAGTCAAACCTAAACACAGAGTAGTATTGACATGGCGGACTCCTTTAGTCATTATGATCCACATATGTTCACTATCATTGCATATTTACCTAATGAAGTGTTGAAGGTGAAAAAAAGATTAAAGGTGAGTTTGTGAAAATCAACAACAAGGTCGGAGGAGGGGATTGTTTGACCAATATGGTTGTATCAGCTACATCCTTATCATTGTAATATATATGGATATCATAAACTACATGTTTGTGTTAAATAAGTATGGGAGGGCATCAATGTATGATCAATAGCTGATAGTCATAAATACTATTTTAATGCAACTTTTAAATGTGGTATGTAGGGGACGGGGATATATATATATAGGTAGGTACGTGGGGAGGTAAAGAGAGAGAGGAGGGAAATGTTGTTTACTGGTGTTGCAAAGGTGACTCATTAATACTCAATATTGTTAAATAGATAATTTATAGGATATTCTAATTACATTGTATTACTATGTGTTAACTATGCTACAAACACTCTGTTAATCACCTTTTAAGGTTGTTAGTGTATTTGCTGATATGGTCATATATCATACTGAGACAAAGTGTGAGCAATTTTTCACTGTTCTCTAAAACACGTGTCATCGTGTTTTTTTTTTTTTTTTTTTTTTTTTTTTTTTTTTGCTGTATTATGTATTTTAACATTTTAAGGGAAGAATATTTCAAATAAGTGTCACTGTACTGATATATATAAATGACTTACCACTACATTAAACTATGCACCCATAACTTTTAAATATTATTATTTATTCATTTTTACCCACTTTGTGGTGTTATGGAATATTTCTAATTTGTATTATCTAAAGGAGGTAGTGATTCATTTTGTCAATGTATTAATTCGTGTCTGTTCATTCTCTTGGCCACTTGTAGTTAGCGTAAACATGAATTTTAGTTAGTCTAAGCTTTCCAGCTGCCATTCAATCCCTGATAATACAGCTGGTAGTTTTTGTTTCTTGACAAACAAACCAAAAAACATCTAAAAAAGTTATTAGTGTTTTATTATATGTAGTTAAATCATTATAGATAGCTTTTAAAGTAAGTATACTTGTAATAACATTAATAGTTTTTGGCTATACATAACCACATTCTTTGTAAATACAGGTGTTTACTAGGTTCAGGGGTTACGAGTGGTAGCTAGTTGTTTGTCCTTCTGGTAGTAAGTTTATTTTTATCTTAAACCACTGCCAACTTACCTTAATCCTATAATTAATGTAATTACTTGGTTATTAAACTATAAAAATGTGTTGAAAAATAGTCAACATGTGATTTCTATCTCTCTCTCTCTCCCTTGTACATGTGTGTGTGCATGAATGCGTGATGTGTGGTGGCATGTTTGACACGTTACACATAACGTAACAGTAATTGAATTCCCACTTCAAATTACACTAATGTATTTATCCCAATATAAATGTACAGGATGGATTCAGCTGAACAAGGCCCCAATTATACTCTAGTTATGTGAATAAACAATACGTTGTTTGTCTTAACAGATGGTTAACTAAGAACATCCTTAAGCTACAGTATTATCCTGTAGTCTCTGTAGGTCAGTGTAATGAAGCTCATTTAATAAGTATGATGAGTAACTGTACTTTATTGAAGACATCACTGAAGTTTGCGGTAGAAAAACAAAGGTGAATATATAGTTAACTTATAGTTTTGGTATTAAAGTTGAGAGGATATGGTTACAATAAAGGAAAGACGTATAATATAGATTGTATGGTGTTTAGTGACATGAACTATATAGCTATCTTACTAGTCTAAACAGTGGTGTTGACTGATGATGGGGCTAATTAACATAGTTTGGTCTGTAACCGTCCTAAATAGCGTTTCACTGAAGTTAGTCGTTCTCAACCAGAACTAGTCTACATTGTATTTGATAGCCAGCTGGTGTCTAGTGAACAGAAGTCTCACATAATGTTCATTGGTTTGAGGTCTATAATGGTATTGTATGTATAAGAGATGTAGTGTTTTACATGTCTATCTGTCTCTCTGTCTCTCTCTGGTTCTGTCGCTGTTCGTATTTCTCTCAGCTATCTTCAGCTACTGTTAATCCTGGAAGGATGTACAGCAAGTCATTGATTACCAAATTCCATTCACTGACAACCCTATGTTGTTTACCCTTTCCTTCAAGAGCTTTACTTAATGAAAAGGAAGTAGTTCTCAAAACGGGAATTGGTTGAACCAGTGGATTAAAGTAAGAACAACATTATTTGTTGGGGTTAAATGTATTTTTAGGATTTTTAATATCCCTTTT
>NW_024535141.1:0-30257 GCF_016097555.1 Gigantopelta aegis
CAACAGGAGATGCAGGACAATGTTATTTCCCTGATACACGTTGCTAATAAATTATTTCTATTGGCGTCACCAATGTATGGAGAAAGGATGTCTATATCTATCAAACAAACTAATGTGATGATTTATATCAGTCAAATACTACATTTTTAGTGGTTATAGTTTTGTTCCATATATCCCAGTTTGAGTTACAGATATATTGCATCATAGAACCAAATAATGATTCCTATTGTTCCCCCCTGTCCATACAGTAGACCTCAACACTTCCTTGATTACAAAGTGCACCTCCCGAGGACGTATCATACCAGGGTAAGGATTATTGTCCCAAACTCTTTAATGGTATCTAAATTATAATGCCTGATGACAATACAATAATATTTAATTCAACTTACAGCAGTACACAGTATCAATCATAAAATTAGACCTACATTCCACTATGTATGGTTGCAGAGTAGAACATTGTAAGATCGTGAGGTCGTCCTTGTTATAACAGTTGACCTCCTCTATTAACATCATATTGTATCAGTACCATAACTATATATTTGTTTACATGCAAGGCAATAAATTAAGTTCTAACTTCCTTAATCCACTCTAGAGTAACTAGAAGCTCCATATATCCTAACTGCTGACAGATGACATCAGTTCATATTGATCATAGTTATTATCATCACAGATATTACCCCACTCTCCATTATACCATATCTGTACTATCCATAGTCATATAGGATGATGAGGTGACTCCATGTTGATAGAGACGGATTACACCATTTTTTCCATTGAGGAGAGTCTTTACAAAGAAATAATATCCATCAGTTAGTTATAAAGGGATCCCCTTTCACTTACCACAGAAGTTATTGTGTTTTTTATGACTATAAGCAATGTTGTCACCTGCAATGAAAGAGAAGTTTTCCCTTAAAAAAGAAACTGCATTACTTACTGCATCTAAAGTGATATCTTCAGAGTGCATTACAACTAGTCACTGAAAATGATGGACAAGAATTACTATATCATAACATTATCAGACAGCAGAACTAGACATGTATGTACTCCAAATTGGTTGATCAGGGGATTGACCAAGTCTAATATGAGAACAAATATTGCTCATAGTACTAATTTGAATCGACAACATGGTAACAAAATTGTTAAATTGTTTTAATGTAATTGACTCACAGACGAAGGTGGACCATAACATAGTAGGAGTTATATCCCAGTTGTTTACAGATAGCGTGAGCATCATTAGAATCAAATTCCATTATCATATATTGTTCCCATTGTCCATTACAGTAGACCTCAACACGCGCCTTTTATTAGAAATATCACCTCCCTGAAGACGTATCATACCAGAAATGGTCACTGTTCCAGATTCTAGTGGTATCTAACACAAAAATAACTGAATGCTAAGAAATTTATTCAAACTCACACAGTATACAGTAGCATCCATAAGAATTTGAACTACATCCACTATATATGTATGTATAGTAGGAACCCTGTTAGGGGATAGGAGGTAGTTGTTGTTTAGGACAGATTGACAATGATTTAGTTTCATTGAATGAGATTACAAGACATAGCTATAACATTGGTAATGTTAAAGGAAAGATTTTACGCCCAATAACTACCCTCTTACACCAGCTCTAGAGTAACTAGAGGCTCCAGTATATCCTAACTGATGACAGATGACAATTAGCTTCATATTTGATCAAAGTCATCATCATCACAGATATTTACCCCACTGTCCATTTACCATATCTGTACTATACCATAGTAAATCGAGGATGAAGTGACTCCATTAGGATAGAGGAGGACAACACCATTACCATTAGGAGCTAATTAAGTAAACAAGTTAGCATTTATTAACATATAGATAGTTAACCTATACAAGTATTTATTGTGGTAGTACTTGAAGACTGTATATTGTAAGCTAAAGGAAATATAAACTTATGAGATATATAGTTGTAACTGACTGCATTCTATAGTGATATCTTCTGTGTGGGAACCACTGGTGACTTGTGAAGTACGACAAGCCTTTCTAGTACTAATACATTGATCAGTTGATTTTGTATAGATATAGTCATCATATAGCAGTTAATTACCAGGTCTAAGAAATTATAAAATAAAATGAATATTCTTTATCATTACATCAGTGGACAGTGTCATAATTTATATATCCATATATCCCAGCTGTTTACAAATGATGTTAGCATCATCAGAACAATCTATCATCACATATTTGTTCCCCATTGTCTATTACAGTAGACTTCAATACGTCCCTGTATTACAAATCACCTCCTTGAAGACGTATCATCCCAGGATAAGAATTACTATACCAGATCCTAGTATATCTTAATAATTAAATAAATTTATCATAGAAGTCAGCAACTCACAGCAATTTTCACAGTAGGCATCATGAAAGTTTATCACAGTCCCTATCATATGATTAGAATAGGACACTGTAAGATAGTGAAGATAGTCATTAATAATGGCAGTCCAAATTATCCAAAGCATTTTATTGTAATCTGTCCAACAATGATATCAAAAAGTTTCATCTATTGCTTTAAAATTAATTGAGCTATACTTCCTAAATCCCGCTCTAGAGTAACTAAGGCTCCAGTATATCCTAACTGATGACAGATAACATCAGCTTTCATATGATCATAGTCCTCATCATCACAGATATTACCCCCCTGTCCAGTAACCATATCTGTACTATACCATAGTAATAGAGGATGAAGGGGGGGGGGGGGGGGGGGGGGGGGGGGTGACTCCATTACGAAAGAGACGGAACACATTACTTGCTGGTCCGATATATCCTTAAGTATTGTAACTTTCATCATTTCAAGAGTTTATATATTTGCTACCTGAACAAGTTTGAATTAGGTTCGTATACTGGTAGTATTTTTGTGCTATATAGAGAGTAGATGTAATACTAGATGTTTTTGAAAAAACTAGCACTTACTACACGCCACAGTAACATCCTCGGAGTGAGTACAACTTGTTTAGTGAAGTTATGGACAGGTGTTACTATAGGTAATACATTTTGTCTGAGAATAACTGTTCATGTTTTAGTTAGCCATATTGGTTTTGAGAGGGAGTTACCATGATCTACATAGACATTTTTATATATGAATATATATATATATTAGTAATGCATATTATTATTGCCTGACTTTAGACCTTGTTAAAATTATAATGTACAAATTGCAAAGATATCACAGGTTTAAGTTAGACAAAACAAACACAATAAAAATACTCCACCCATTCTGATAGTTCATTCTAATCCCTATCCACTATATCCCAGTTGTTTACAGATAGTGTTAGCATCAGTAGAAATCCAATCCATCATCACATATTGTTCCCACTGTCCATTACAATAGACCTCACAACGTCCTTGATTAGAATATCTACCTTCTTGAAGATACGTATCATACATTGAAAATTACTGTCCCAGATTCTATCGATGTCTGTAACAAAAGTAAGATTTTTGAAAAATATTAATCCTCACAGCAGTACACAGTAGCATCATAAGAGTTAGTGTTAGTACATCCACTATCAATGGATGTGTCAAAAACACTGTAAGATAGGAGGTAGTTGTTGTGAGCACAGTTGACATCATCAAAACATAAGATCGTGTTTATAGTCAGTACCATAACTATAGTGTTTTGTGATTTAATGTATAAATTTGAAGAACTAACCTCACTAATCCGCTCTAGAGTAACTAGAGGCTCCATATATCCTAACTGATGACGAAATGACATCAGCTTCATATTGGGGAATTATAGTCAGTATCATCACAGATATTACCCCACTGTCCATCATACCAGATCTGTACTATACGCCCAAAAAAGTTAACAAAAAAAAAATAAGAGGATGAGGTGACTCCATTACGATAGAGACGTATACAACACCATTGCCTGCTGGTGCTATATATATTAGAAAAAATGTAACATCTCACTAATACCTTCACACGTCGTCAAACAGAATTATAATTAGCAGTTGATGTCTTCGCTAAACAAAATAAAAATGGTTATAATCTTTTAAATCATAAATTTATTGCCTTAGCTTACTACATTCCACAGTGACATCTTCAGAGAGAGTACAACTGCTAACAGCAGTAGATGACCAGAGTTTTCTAGATGTAATACAATTTATCTGATGAATAACTGTTCATGTTAGTTAGCCATATTGGTTTATTTGAGCCAGTTCTAAGTGGATATACTAATATAACATTAGGAGTTAGATATTATATAGATCATACAAGTTCAGACTATCATAGCTAACATATCCAGAATATCCTAGTTGTCTACAACAGCATTAGCATCACTAAAATCAATCCATCATTACATATTGTTCCCCACAGTCCATTACAGTAGACCTCACACGTCCTTGATTAGAATAACTACCTCCTTGGAGACGTATCATACCAGAGTAAGGATATACTGTCCCAGATTCTAGTGGTATCTGTAACATTTATGTAAAGCACATCTCAATGGATCAATGTATAGTTAAACTCACAGCAGTGAACACAGTACATCATAACTATCAGTACATCCACTATCAATAATTGTAGAGTAAGAACACTGTAGATAGTGAGGTAGTTGCTGTGAGTGCAAGTTGACATCATCCAGTAATGTTGGGTTGTAGTCATAATAGCTACAATAAAAGCTAAAGTAGTTAATTCAATATAAATTACTATTTTAAGATATTCTAACTAGTGATAAGAAAAAAAACTCTAAGTAATTCAAGGCTCCAGTATATCCTAACTGATGACATAGACATCGGCCTCATATTGATCAAAGTCATCATCATCACAGATATTACCCCCATTGTCCTTATACCATATCTGTACTATACCATGTAAAAGGAGGATGAGGTAACTCCATTACGATAGAGACGTAACAACACCATTACCAACCCTATAAAACAAGTGTTTTAAACACTTCCCTTTTGTAAGAGAAATCTACACACAGTACTATTAGTCGTACTTGGATTGCTGTAGGAATTACTATAAGCGAAGGACAGAGGAGTAAGTTCTTTCTACAAATACAAAAATATTCTACTTAACTACATTCCACAGTGACATCATCATAGTGGGTACAACTATTTACTGGAGTTGATGGACAGGAATTACTAGTACCATAACATGTGTCAAAACAAGAACTAGACATGGATGTACTCCAAATTGGTTGACTGGAGGTACCGGCCTATTATGGTGGTACAATTACATTCTTAATATTCACATATATTATAACTAATGTCTATAATACATACATATTCATGCACCATCATACTGGGTATTTCTTATGGACAGCAAGTGTATAAATGTTAAGGAAATGCTGGAAAATAAGGTGCTCAATACAATTAAAATGACTCTTTACTTGCAATTCATTATGGGATCATTAATGAATTACAACACAAGTTTTACTGCCTTTGCTAACTCTGTAATGGTCAATGCTAACAACATCTAGGGCAGACTTTGCTTGGATCATATACTACTGCAGATTAGTATAATACCATAATGAAATGATATGTCTATATATATGAGTCACACTTCATTGTAAATTTATAAATTAAGTTTCAAGGTTTAAGGTTCAGGATGAAGGTTTAGCAAGTTTACACATTAAAACAATGCATTTTGCTAATTTGAACTCCAGACATGTAGCAGCATAATTACTATTTTATCTAAACATTTTGAAGTGAAGAACATAAACTTGATCATTAATTTAAAAATTCTACTGCTTCCTTATATAGTAAAGGTTATATTTAATAAGAAAGAGCCTACTATGTGAGACCATTATTTAACTATTGAAATGAGATTACACTATTTCTAATGATGTTGTTTAGAATGTTCACAATTTTGAAGCCATTGTCGACAACTAAGATTAAATGCGTTATAGTCATTATTTGTTTTAATAACTCACAGACTAAGATGGATTATAATTATAGTAATTAGTTTATCCTAATTGTTTTACAGATCGTTTGAGGCATCAGTAGAACCAAATCCATTATCACATATTGTTCCCCATTGTCCATTACAAAAGACTCAACACGTCCTTCATTAGCATAATTACCTCCTTGAAGACGTATCATACCAGAGTAAGGATTACTGTTCCAGTTTTTTCTAGTGGTTATCTGTATAAATATAATTGCTGGGGAAGTATCTGTATTATACTTACAGCAGTAACACAGTAGCATCATAATAATTTACTATAAAAAAACAATAATAATAAATGTATGTAGAAAAAGAACACTGAAAGATAGTGAGGTAGTTGCTACTAGCACAGTTGAGGCGATCCGTTATCACAGAATAGTAATCAGTGCCATAGCTATAGAAGAGATAATGCCTATAGAGTCTGATTATTATTTATTTATTAAGTAATTCTAACTTCACATGTCGCACGCTCTAGAGTAACTAGAGGCTCCAGTATATCCTAACTGATGACAGATGACATTAGCTTCGTAGAACTGTGGTAGTAAATAATCACAGATATCGACCCCATCCATTCTCATAATAGACCCTCCACAATACATAGTAATAGGATGATAGGTATCCATTACGATATAGAATCAATAGAACCTTGGACAAAGCTGTGAAGCCAAAAAAGATCATTTCAATTTTTAATTTGATCTTACCAAACAGCAGACAATGGTAGAAAAACAAAAGAAAAAACTACTAGACTCAAAGACTGTAGTTGAGACAGACACTCTCTGTCATAATAATCTGTAGCTAACTCTGATGAACGGATGATGTCCTTGGCTGCTTATATTGGTCACAAATAAACTATATTCATTCAACCTACAAAGACATACATGACAAAATTCAAGTTTAACCATTATGAGCAAAAAAAACATTTACATTTTATGAAGCCAATGAAATAATCTAACAATACAAACACAAACCTATTAAGTTTTAAGTATGAAATGTTATTGATTATATTATGTACACACTTGTTAATGATGTTTCTCCATTAGACACAGCCACTAGTCATGTACTCTGATGTTTTAATGCCATACAACAGCAAACAAGTAACACACCTACACTAATATACTGATTAAGCATTTACAACAATAACAGCAACAAGCAACATAACATTGTCACGACCTATTACATAGAATATTGTCATATAACCCGACAGTTCATGTCCTTTTGTTTTATAGTTTACTTTTTCGTATGCCTACTTATCAGGCGGGTAAAGTCAATTTGATTACACACAAACTTCACTAATGCTGTTTATTGTTGCGGTTTTTAACACTATAGTACTTGGCCAACTATTTCGCCATTATGCAACATTATCAAAAAATGTTCTATTATTATGTCTGCTTTTTCACATTACTTCCCCATACAGTATTATACACAAATAATACATTATATAAGTCCTTACTTCGAGATCCTTAATAACAACCTCTTATTGCTGAATACATGAGTAAAACTATTCTAGGTTTTTGGGGGGGAGTAGTTGTGTAGCCAAGTGGGAACAACATTTAACATCATTAGCATAATATTTACATTTGTCTATATTAGATATTAGCTTGCATTTTTTTGAACTTTTATTTAGATTTATTTATACAACAGGGCTTTGATCAATAATAATAATTTTAAGCACCTAACTAATAAATGAGAGTAGATAGGTGTGTGTATTACCAATGTCTTTATTTTTATAATTAACAACAACAAGAGAGTATTTACACTTTATACTATATATAATATGACATAATGTTTCACATAGACTATTTTTGATTTTAATATTAGAGAGATATTTAACACAACAGTCAATCACTCTATAAAACATATCAGTTCTTGGGATTGTTGTAATTATTGAAGATTTGTTGAAACTGAAATGTACCCTAATAAGAAAAAAAGAAAAAGTATAAACACAGATTTATCATGTCTATAAAAACAATATAATAAATTGTCATATATTATAGTAGACTATACTATACTGATATAATATATAATGGTACTATCTACCTAGTAAATTAGTCTGTTAGACTATATTAAACTAATATAATATGATATGAATAAGTCTTTTTTCACACATTAACAACAGTGCATGTGGATCAATTTCATTTTTTCTAAACAACATATGCTCATTATTAAACACTATCTTATTATATATATTACCTGAAAGAGATCATGATATTTCTCTAAAAACCTAACCTCTCCGTAAACTACCTAAATCATCTTTGAGACAGATCACCAGCTGTTAATAGGACTTGAGTAAGACTATTACCAGAAACAGACTACAGTAGAACTAGGAGGTGGACCTACGGAAGGCCATCTGAAGTTGGTTCTCTGAAATGTTAGCTGTTTTATTCCAACCAGACTCATCAGAACCACTAGTTAGAAATAAATTATGATATATAGTGTTCGATGAAGTTAATGATACTTTAGTCAAAGTTATAATACTTACCTACATTAGGGGAATATGACCAAACATTACTAATGGGATGTTTGGAGGTTGTGGTGGAGGAGGAGGAGGAGAAGGGGAGGATGTGATGAGTTTAGTACAACAGGGGATGACATACACACCCACTGCCAATACTATTGGCAGTGGTGGGATGTTCCCTATGATATTGAGCCCCATAGGCATTGGTAAAGTACATTTAAATGTAGCTGTGGATTTCCTAATATGGGACTGGTGGTTGTGATGAAGGAGTAAACCTATGGCCCTGTAATTAAAGAGTTAATAATAAATAATGATTTTATTTTAAGGGTTAAAATTTCTAACTCACATTAGCTGATCCTCCCCTAGTATAAATTAGGAGCATTAGGGTTAAAATTACTAGACTGATTACTATGAGTCTGTTGTGAAGGACTTTTATTACGCGACTGCCTCTAGCTCCATCAGGTGATCTTATTCTTATTTTTTGTACTGTTCATTTAGTCAGCAATAAAAATTAATATATATTGTCTATAGTAATTACTTAAAGCAATGTTTCCTACTAATAATGAATCAAATTTGAAAAATGTGTTTGTTTATTACTTTATTCCAAACTATTGCATAGCCTCTAAATGTATATAACTTTTTTTTAAGTACATTATCTGAACACCTACAATACAACTATATATTTATTTTTTTATTGAAGTTATATACATTTCTAACATCGATTTATTAAGTCATGTCTGTACATCCATTATTGATTTGTAGCTGTAACAACTTTCCTAATACAAACACTATTATAGTTACTATATTAAGACAATCATTATGATTCCATGTAAACCACTTGCTGTAGACATACTGACTATGTGTATCATTTTTGAAAGTACATTAAAGAATTATTATATCATTCAACAACTACTTTATTATTAGAACAATAATAGCTATTCAAACTTATAGGAAAAATTCAAAGCGCTGGCACTACATATCACAAATAATGAACCTATGTAAACAAAATATTACTGTTACTTTGCAAGTAGTAGAACACAATTTTGGCTGAATTAATTATTGTACATGTTTCATGTTGATTCAAAAGAAGACTCTGTCACACAGTAATGTTGTGGACGTGCTGGTTGAACACCATAGCTAACGTTTTCAAAAAAATGAAAATGATGGATCTGTTGTTCAGATAATTTAGGGTCATATATCAATGTTGTTAACACTACTATAAATGGATTTTGTTGTAGGATGATTATAATATTCACCATCTCAACATTGTGACTGTCGTAGATGATTGTTGTTTGTGATGATTCCTCTCTAACAAAACAACTGCATTATTATAGCAATTACTAGTACTATAATTATAATAATAGATGACAACTCCCGATACAACTAACACGTTTTTGCTGTGGTTAAATTTAAAGAAAACACATTAAAAACAACACACACAAAGCATTAAAACAACAACACACAAAAAGATTATTTAGACTTACAGGAGCATGTACTGATTTTAACAAGTTTCATTACTTGTAAATACGACTGGTTCCATAATGTGCTAAATAAAAGTAACACTATTAACAATACTACAGATACTTACTACATTCAATAGTGACAAGATGATTACAATCATGATCTGCAACATAGGACCATTGTTTACATACTGAACACAGTTTACTAGAAGAAGAATTATAATGAAAGAGAGTATAAACTAAGAGAATTATATGGGTAAAACTCCATATACAATTGACATTGTTTTGCGCTGTGTTTAATTTAAAGAAAACATTTTACAAACAACAGACAAATAAAAAAAAACAATGCACACTTACATGAAACTTACAGGAAGTAGCTGAACTGATCTTCAGTTTCATTACTTGTAAATATGACTGGTTTTTCATAACTGTGCTAATAAAAGTACACTATTAACAATACTACAGGTTACTTACTGCATTCAATAGTGACATCTTCAAGTTACTAAGGAAAAGAACTCATGAAATGCATCATTAGAACTTGTTGACAGGACTGAACGGACACACATTACTAGTAGAGCTGTTTGCAATGGAACTCATCAAACCATATTAACTGTGTAGAATTACCAGGTTTATAGAATTATAGAACTTTAAAATACTATATATAAAAACCATACCTTTGAAGGTGTCGATATTTGATGTAGTTAGGAATAACCAAGTTGTCCATACAAATGACAGACGCTTCAGTAGAACCAAATCCATCATCCATATGGTTCCCCATTGTCCATTACAATAGACCTCCACACTTCCTTCATTAACAAAGTCAACCTCCTTGAAGACGTATCATACCAGGATCAAGGCTTTACTGTCGCCAAATCTTAGGGTTATCTATAAAGTAGTAATAGAGGTAATGTACTGTCGCAACTCACAGCAGTATACAGTAGCATCATAGTAGTTAGAACTACATCGCACTATTAATTTATGAGAGTATGAACCATTTGTAGATAGGGAGTAGTTTTGTTGTTTAGTACATTTACATTATCCAATAACATAGGACTGTAGTCCATCACCATAGCTAGAGATTTTTGTAATGTTTAAAAGTACGAGCTTAATTACCTTCCCCTCACTACTTTCAGCTCTAGAGTAACTAAAGATCCAGTATATCCTAACTGATGACAGATGACTCAGCTTCATATTGAGCATAGTCATCATCATCACCGATAATACCCCACTGTCCTTTTTATATACCTCTATCTGTACTTACCATAGTAATAGAGAGTGGGGGAGGGACGTATGCTGTGTGTCAAAGAACGTACAACACCATTAGCATTAGCAGCTAAGTAAGTAAAATTAATAATAACAAATAACAGATTAGATAGTTTTCCATCAAGTGTTATTATTGATAGTACTTTTAGACTGTAGTATGGTAAGCACCAAGACATATAATTTAATGGATAATACTTTTTTTAGTAGTTGTTAACTGACTGCATTCTATAGTGATATCTTTATGTGGAACAATTGATCTTGTAAGTAGGAACAAACCTTTCTTTGTAATAATCTTGATCAATATTTAGTAAAAAAGTGACATTAGTCATCCTATAACCGTGCCATAATTTGGTCTAAATGGCAATACTATTGGACCTTGCATTAGGGTCTAATTGGCATACAGTGACAAGTGGTCTAATTTATATATCCAGTTATCCCAACTGTTTGCAGATCGTTTACCATCAGTAAGAAACCAAAGCCATGATTACATCTTGTTCCCCATTGTCCATTACAATAGACCCTCAACACGTCCTTGATTAACAAAGTTAATCCCCCCTGGAGAGTATCATACCAGATAAGGATTACCTCCCAACTCTATTAATATCTGTGAACAGTTTAGCAATATATATGACCAGCAGAGGTACTCTGTATTACTTAACAACAGTATACAGTAGCATGCATAAGCGTTATTACATCCATTATCCAATACCTGTGTAGAGTAGGAACACTGCTAAGATGTGAGAGTAGTATTGTATGGCAATCCAAGTTATCCAAAAGTGTCTTCATTATAATCTACTCCCAATCTGTTAAAAAATTCACTATATGGATTTAAGAAGCTTAAAAATAAAATTTTATACCTCTTAATCTAGCTCTGGTAACTAGACGGGTCAGTATATACCAATGATGACAGATGGACATCAGCTTCATATTGATCATAAAAAAGGGGTTTTCCCCCCCCCCCCCCCCCCCCCCCCCCCCATATCATCACGATATTACCCCATTGCCATTATACCTATCTTTAATATAACATAGTAATAGGAGGATGAGGTTGACTCATTTAGGAGAGTTGTATAAAACAACATCATTCCCAGATGGTGCTGCATATACCAAGAAAAAGGGGTAATGAAGAAATTATTAGTGTGTCATTAACACATGTACTTTTTCACAGCTATCCATAGTAGTATGATAATTATTACCTAACTGTCCAGTGCTAAAATGAAACTAAAATTAAAATCCAACCTGGTTGAAGATTAATTTCTTGTACAAACTTTACTGGCATTCCACAGTGACATCTTCAGGAGTGGGTGTGCAAAGTACAACAGCAGTAGATGGAAAAGTGTTCTGTAACTTATGCAAGTGCTCGAAATGAGTGACGATTCAAATTAGTCAGCCATATGGTTTGAGGAACCCAGTCTACTAAGTATTAGATAATTATGTTAGTTGAATCAATAAAATAATACAGATTCAAATGATGTTAACAACATTGTCAGAAATATCCCATTGCTTACAAAAAAGCATTAGCTTCATTAGAATAAATCCATATCAACATTTGTGACCAATTTTCCATTACAATAGGAACTTTCCCCAAAACAAAAAAAAAAAAACGTCCTGGATTAATAAAAGTTACCTCCTAGAAGTTCATACAGGATAAGGATTATTGTTCCAGATCAAGTTTAGTCTGAAGATAATATAAATAAAATTATCACATGATTATTGATGATAACAGACAAGCTTACAGCAATAACACCTAGGCATCATAAATGGTTAGATGAATACATTCCACTTATCAATGATAGTGAGTAAGAAAACTTAGGATATGGGGTAGACTGGTGTGAGACAATTAAATTATCCAGAGGGTATCATTGAGTTAGTATCAGTGGCTAGCTATACAGAACATAATGTAGGGTAAATTGTAGAACAATTTAACACTCCCCTGGTCAGCCTGAGTACTAGCGGTCGCTCTTCCCTGCTGCAGCTGCGTCGCTTACTTGTCTCGTCTCTCCCAGCTCCCTGGTCCCTTCTCCTCTGTCCTCTCGTCCTCGCGGGCTGCGTGCTTCCTGCCTCCCGCTGGCCTTCGTGCTCACCCTCGTCTCCCGTCCCGCCGCACCCGTGACCTGACACCGAGTCTCCTCGATCCCCACCCCCCACCCAGGTTTTTTCCTCGACGCCCCCCCCCCCCCCCCACCTTCTGGCCCCCCCTCCACCCCCCCCCTCCTCCCCCCCCCCCCCCACCGTGCCCCCCCCCCCCCGAACCCCCCTCCCCCTTTCAGTCCCACTAAGCCTCATCTTATCAAGTCTTTCCACCGCTCTTCCCCTGACCCCCCCACCGCAGACGACCTTACTGTGCGCCTACCCTGTTCAACCCAACCACAAATGATGCCTTAGCCTATCGCACAAAGTGTCTTTCCTTGGTGCTCCTAACTGCGAATACCTGGTGCAGCAACTGCTTCACCCCCCGGCCATTTTGGCGTACAATTTTGTCCCGTAATGCAATTGCGCTCCGCTCCTCAAAAATTGTCACACACATGTACCAACTGCCCCACATTAACCTCTCCTCATAACTTCAGTACTTACTGTACTACGTTATAAATGAAAATGTTACCTGGCAAAACTGAGACCAGGCACTTGTGCTACTTTGTAAGACCTTCCCTTACGACACCCTCTTACTTGTGACCGCCTCAGACTACATCAGGCAAACTGCATCCTAAGAATATGAAAAACTACGAGGTTTACCACACCAGGGAACATGACTGCCTCATTGTACCTTGATGTGTTAAGTGATCATTTAAACTTACTACAAAGCCACAAAAGAAGTTACTACTTCCAAAGACAAACTAATTTGAACTATATTACTCATGGTTGATTGCCCAAAAAACCAATAGGCTGACCCATACGATCCAGGTCGGTGTGAAAATGAAAATGAAATAGTCCAATATAATTTTAATTCATTTACAATGGGAAATGATTATATCTATTATACCACAATATACAAATGCTATACAGATCGTGTTACATCAGCAGAACTACATCCATCATGACTATCGTTCCCATTCTACAGTAGAAGCAGACAACACTTCCGTGGATTGAATAGACCATCCTATGAAGAACGTATCATAGCCAGAGGAAGGATTACTGTATCCAAGAGATCTACTGATAGCACTCATAAGTAACGTCATTACCTAATAATTATTAAGTAGGTAAAGCCAAAAATTACAATCACAGCAGTACACAGTTTGCCACTACATAAGAAGAACTATGTGTTCATTACACACATTGACCAACCAAAGGTTAGGTATCAGACAAAGAGCCAGTGCTAGGTATGAAGGTAGTTGTTGTGAAGACAGTTGAGCACTTTCCCAATAGTATTGAGGTTATGTTCGGGTGCCTCCATAAATACAAATATAAAATAGGAAATAATTGCTTGAATCGTGGACCTTAAGAGTTCAGCTCTAGAGCGAACGATAAAATATAGGCTCCAGTATAATCCTAAATGATGACAAGATAACGTATAAAAGCTCATATTGATCATAGTTAATATAATCCCCCAGATAAAATACACCCACGCTTAGTATATACCAACTATCTGTAACTATACCATGTAATAGGAGGATGGGTAAAAATCATTACGAATAGAGACCTATAACTCCATTCCCAATTGAAGAATCTAAATAAACATTCCAAGTAATGAATTTCTATTGGTTAATACTTTTTTGCTTCACTGTTTAACCACAAGTAGTGTAGTAATTGGCTTATTTTTCTTGTGGAATGGTTTCTAGCTGTAAGTAAAGAAAAAACATTTCCTTCTTTGGAAGGACATATTATGTGGCTCAGATAAGCCAATTGTTAAAAAGTTAGCAGACAATTACTAACTACCTGGGGGGGCTCCATTCCATATGAAACCTTGATACTATATAGTTTTTTTCATGCAGAATTAGAAAACTTACTGTCTTAAAGATTTAGCCGGCTTTTTTTTTAAAGCTCCCTGATCAAGCCAGTGTTAATTTAAACATTTGTATTAATAATGAAAAGTTTGCCAGACTTCATGTGTGTCTGATACAAGCAATATTGTAAAAAATATTTTCAAAAGTATCGACGACATAAGCTAAGTGAGAAGGTTTTTCAATTCATTTTCATGCAAATGTGGAGCCAAGACTTTTCCAGATGGCCCAAGAGTATAAGTTTAGAAAAAGGTCCCAATAATTGTCTTGATAGCGAACTGGTTTTTAACACTTTATATGTTTTTTTTATAGCAAGAAAAACTAAACAGATAACTAAAAAATGTTATCCTGCTAAGAAACTGTTTTCCTTAATGTTTTAAGACTGGTTGAAGCTTTGAAGCAGTGACACTAACAGTCCAAGTGTAATTGAAAAATTTGCCCGATTCATGATGGTGCTGATACAACATATTGCAAATATTATTAAATAGTATGTTCACAGTTTTTAAACAATCATATGACAAACCTGGTAGGTTTTTATCTAAATATTTTCCAGAAGATAATTTTGGTAATCAGACCATTAACTAATGAGAAGTATTTTCTACTTAGTTTTGGATTTAAATTTTGTAGCCAAGACTTCCAGATGATAAGAGTATAAGTTCAGAAAAATATCCTAATATTGTCTTTGGATGGTTTATTTTGTTGTTAACACTTTTTATGTTTTTTTTTTCTAGCAAAGAAAAACTGTATAACTAAAAAAATGTTATCCGCTAAGAAAATGTTTTCTTAAATTTAAAGACTGGTTGAACCTTTGAGTAGTGACACTAACAGTCATAGTGTTTATGGTTTGAATATTTAAATTCATTGTTTTGCCATGTGTATCAATAGTCTGTGTTATGGATTAATTTGTTGTGGCCTTCAATAGCTGCATACAGCAAAAGAAAATGCTGCAAAAATAAAACAATATCTACACACACATGATCCAAACAATCTTAGTAGCAGGCAGGACAAATTATAAATATAAGGTTGCCTCAGTACATCAAAAATAGCCATAATTTTCTAAGTATTAGCAAATAATACAACCCTTAAGAACTAAGATATTGTCATAGTATGCCTTTCATTGGTTACTAACCACTACAGTTCTATGATAATATTTTAATAGGTTCATTTAAACAAAATTTTTGGATAAATTGGTTTTGCAAAGAAATAATCAACTTACTACATTCCACAGTAACATCTTCAGAGTGGAAACAACTAGTCACTGAAGGTTGATGGACAGGAACTGCTATTACCATAACATGTGTCTGAGGAATTACTAGACATGTATGTACTCCAAATTGGTTGACTGGAACTACCAGTCTGTAAGGAAGTAACCAGATTAATTGTGATATAATTGAAAATATTTGTAATTAGCAAACACACATCACTTAATGACTTACAAATTAGATGATCATATTTTGTAGTAACTGTTATAACCCAGTTGTTTACAGATAGTTTGAGCATCAGTAGAATCAAATCCATCATCGCATATTGTTCCCCATTCATTCCATTACACTTAGACCTCAACACGTCTTGATTAGAATAACATACCTCCCTGAAGACGTATCATACCAGGCGTAAGGTTACTGTTCAGATCCTTGTACGCATCTAAAGTAATGTCATTACCTAAGTAATTTATACAGGTATGTAATTTACACTCACAGCCAGTATACAGTAGCATCATTAGAGTTTTTGTTTTTACATATACCACCAATGTTTGTATCAACAGAACATTGGAGATATTGAGTAGAGTGTTGTTGAAGACAGTTGACATTATCCAATAGCACTGGATTAGAGTCAGTGCCATAACTGCAGAAAATAAAATTTGGATTATTTGTTAGACTGTGTTACCTCACTAAATCCAGTTCTAGAGTAACTAGAGGCTCCAGTATATCCTACTGATGACAGATGACATCAGCTTCATATTGATCATAGGTATTATCATCACAGATATTACCCACTGTCCATTATACCATATCTGTACTATACCATAGTAATAGGAAGGATGAGATGACTCCATGTACGAAAGAGATTTATAACACATTACCTTAGGCAAGTCCTAATAAAATCATATGAAATGCCAATTAATAAGTCACAATCTTGATTAGTCTGTTGTTGTCTTACCACAAGTAGTTATGGTATTGTTAAATTTTAGTATAAGAAGTGGCTATAAGGTAAATAACAAATTGAAAGATTCTTTTCAATATAAGTACTTACTACATTCACAGTAACATCTTCAGAATGGATAAATTTGTGAATGAAAATGGATGGACAGTAATTTCTAGTACTATAACATGTGTCAGAGGAAGAACTAGACATATTTGTAATCCAAATAGTTTGACTGGAAGTACCAGATGCTGTATTATGATATAGATAACACTTCAGTATTGACATTTTCATATTCATTTAGAGTGCATAATATATAAAATAGTGTAGTAAGATATATTATATCATATGATATTATATTATAGTAGAGTGAATATGATTCTTTTTAGCTTTTATAAAATAAAAGTTCAAACTTAAGTACTTTGTCATTAGAAATAATTTAAATCATTTAGTGTTCTCTTAGAGATCAGTATTATACTACTAAATTTATACTGATTTATTTTATTATGCACAACAACTTTATATTAAAGTCTTCTTAAAAGTTAAGGGAAATGTATTGGTTAAGTGTTCAATACAATTTGATGATTCCATAAGATATTTTACTTAATTAGTTGGAATTCATTAATGGATCAGTAGTGAATACTTTTTAGGCTGCAACATTAAATACTACTACCCTCTGTAATTATCAATGTTAACACTATCTTCAGTCAATTTGGAACATCATCAACATAGTAAGTTTGATAATGTACTTGTTGCAGTCATCTTTATACATCATACACACAACAACATATAAGCCTATACTGAGTAGTTGAGATGTGCTGGCAACATATACAGTATACCCAGCGTAATAAAATTAAATCTCCCACACCCCCATACCCCCCCCCTAAATATATAAAGCCATACTTCCTGCAAACAATAGTACATTGAAGCTCCAAGCGTTTAAGAGCTTTCAGATTTAACGATTAGTGATATAGAAAGAAAAGAATGTACTACCTTATCAGTCAAAGTATAAGTAACACCAAGTAATCATTACTCGTATAATAAATGAACCATATAAAATAAGCAGATTCAAATGTAACTTTACAAATATTGTTGAAGCCTTATATATAACTTTTCCAGACTTGTGGACAAATAGTTAAAATGGTTTCATTTTACATGACATTGCCTACTGGTCTGTTTGATTGTTTTTATTTTAATTACGTACCAGCTAAGGGTGATATTAAAATTATAGAAATAGTTATATCCCAGTTGTTTACAATAATTTGAGCATCAGTAGAGAACCAAATGATCCACCATGATCAAATATTGTTGTCCCCACTGTCCCATTACAGTAGACCTCCACATCGTCCGTGATTAGATAACTACTCTCCCTGAAGACGTATCATACCAGAGTAAGGATTTACTGTTCCAGATCCTAGTGGTATCTATACCAATATGATATGTTAGCAAAAAATTTATTAATAACTCACAGCAGTACCAGTAGCATCATAAGAGTTAGTGTTAATACATTCATATCAATGCTATGTAGGGAAATAACACTGAAAGTAGTGAGTAGTTGTTACTACCACAGTTGAGCGTCATCCATTTTTATAGATTTGAGATAATCATGTGCCATAACTAGACAGAGATATTTAGAAACTGACTTAGATATATATTAAGTTTTCTAACGAACATTAATCCAGCTCTAGAGTAACTAGAGGCTCCAGGATATCCACTAACTGATGACAGATAGACATTAGCTTTCAGTAGAACTGTAGTAAGCTAATCATCACAGATATTACCCCATCCATTATTGTAATAGACCCTCACAATACCATAGTAATAGGATGATGAGGTAGATCCATTATGATATAGAATTATAGTACCACTTGGACAAGGCTATGAAGCCCCCCAAAAAGATTATTTCAATTTTAAAACTGATCTTACCAACAGCAGATAATGGTAGAAAACGAAGTAGAACTACTACCACTCAAAGATATGCCGTAAATAGTCATCTCTCACATAAACAATACTAATTCTGAGGACAGGGCGATTGGTTGTTATAATAGCAAAATGTAAAATATATTCATCATCCCAACAAATGTAAAACATTATAATTAACCATCAAAGAGCAGAAGAAACATTTTTATAGTTTTTGAAGCCAATAAAATAATGTTTCATTTATTGACACAAACACAAATCCATTAAGTTTTAAGTTAGAAAATGTTAATTGATCATGTTATGTATACATTTGTTGTTACTCCCATTAGACATAGTCAATCAGTGACATACTCTTATGTTATAATGTGTACAACAGGTGAACAAGTAACAAGCACTTATTAGTTATTGTTATTGTAAGCACACAACATTCAATCACTCTATAGAACTTATCAGTTCTCTGAATCAACACACTCTAAAAATAACTAAACAGTACTAGTTATTTTAAACAAATACAAGTTGAAAATGTGTTTATTTATTACTTATTCAAAACTATCATAGAGCTCCAAAACTTTTTAATACATTTAATCTAAGCACTTACAAACTATGACTGTATTTTTGTCTAGTTATTATAAATTTTTAATATAATATTATTAAAGTAATATGTCTCGACATATCATTAGTTAGTGATTTGTAGCTGTAACAACTTTACTAATACAAACACAGCTGTTAGTATTTATATATTAAGACAAATATTATGAGTTCCTATGTAAAGAAATTGCTGTGGACACACTGACTACGTGTATCAATTGACACTACATTAAATAAGCATTATACCATTCAGCAATGTCTACTTTATATAAGAACACTAATAATATTGTATATCTTCAGTAGTAACCATAGCTGATCAAAATTTTAGAGGAAAAAATCAGTATATGCATTATATGACAAACTATTAAATTACTTTTACACATAATAGTCGACATTTTAGTTGAAGTTATTTTACGACGTGTGTCACGTGGATAATAATAGATGTGACACAGTAATGCTTGGACCTGTTGGTTTAACATCATACTAACATTGACATAAGGATGATCAGTCTGTTGTTCAGCATGATGATATAGGGTCATCATCAATGTCAACATTATCATAAATGGATGTTTCTGATGTACTCTGAACTGAAGTGGTTTGTAGAGGAGTTTCATAACGTGATTTGTATACTTCTGAGGGTGTTGTCTCCTCACTAAATTAATACTTGTTGTAGGATGATGATAGTGTACATCTATCTCAAAATTGTGATTATCAGATGATTGTTGTTTGTGATGATTCTCTTAAAACAAACAATGCTATTATTATAGCAATTACTAGTAAGAGAATTATAACGAGAGATGGCACCACTCCAGACACAACTGATACTGTTTTTGCTGTGTTAAAGTTAAAGAAAACACACTAAAAAACAACATACAATGCACATATTTAGACTTACAGGAAGAAGCTAATACATTTGTAATGATCTTACAAGTGTTATTACTTGTAATTATTGACTGGTTTCCATCATTATAGCTAAATAAAATTAACAAAATTAACAAATAATATGGAATATTCTCTATAACTTACTGCATTCAATAGTGACATCTTCAAGATGATTACAATCATGAAATGCAACATTACGGGGACATTGTTGACAGGACTGAACACAATTATTAGTAGAAGTACTGCAGTGGACCTCATCATACCATATTGACTGTGTAGAATTACCAGGTCTATAGTATTAATATAATAAAATTTTAAATACTATATATAAAAATCTTAGCTTTGGAGATGTTTATATTTGATATAAGTTAGAGTAGCCAAGTTGTCTACAAATGACAGATGCTTCAGTAGCACCAAATCCGTCATCACATATTGTCCCCCATGTTCATTACAATAGACCTCCACGCGTCCTTCAGTAACAAAGTCACCTCCCTGAAGACGTATCATACCAGGATAAGGATTACTGTTCCAGAGCCTTGTAGAATCTGTAACATTTTATAAATACAATCTAAGTGTCAATATGATTAAAACTCACAGCAGGACACAGTAGCTATCATAGTAGTTTAGAAGTACATCCACTATCAATGGTTGTAGTAGTAGGAAACATTGTAAGATAGTGAGGTAGTTGTTGTTAGGGAAGTTGACATTATCCAGTAATATTGGGTATTATCTGTGTCCAAACCTAAGAAACAAATGTATCAAGGCTCGACAAAATAAATGATATAGACATTTTTTGCCATTTCTTGGATAACTAGAGGCTCCAATATATCCTAACTGATGACATATGACATCAGCTTCATATTGATCATATTCAAGTATCATCACAGATATTACCCCACTGTCCCATTATACCATATCTGTACTATACCATAATAATAGAAGGATGAGGTGACTCCATTACGATAGAGACGTACAACACCATTACCATTAGGAAGCTAAAGCCATTGTTTTGCATCAAAATTATATTCATAATTATCATAACTTACTGGTAGTATTAGTTACTCCCACACAAGAATTAATATCATTTTCATTAATTGAGAAGAAGGACATAAGCTAAAACAGAACAGTTAAGTAACACTAACATAGTACTGTTATATGTCTTACTGCATTCAATACTGATATCTTGATTATGATTACATGAATAGAATGAAGATGATGGACAAGAGTTACTACTCCCTATACAAAGGTCTTCACTGTTACTTTTTCATTGATGTCATCCATATTGGATGGTAAGTAGTGATTGATCTAAGAAAGAAAGGAAGTTATATCAGAAAAAAAGGAAGCTTTACTTATTAAAACGACCATATATAACATATCCAGTATCGGGATCCAATTGTTACAGATAGTATTGGCATCGGTAGAACCAAAAATCATCATCACATATTGTTCCCCATTGTCCATTACAGTAGACCTCAACACGTCCTTGATTAATAAAATCACCTCCCTGGAGACGTATCATACCAGGGTAAGGATTACTGTCCCAGATCCTAGTGGTATCTGTAACAAATTTTGAAAAACTGACAAAAAAAAATACTTATACTCACAGCAGTACACAGTAGCAATCATGATTTATCAGTACCACCCACTATCAATGGTTGTAGAGTAGGAACATTGTAAGATAGTAAGGTAGTTATCGTATCGTGAGTACAGTTGACTTCATTAATTAAAGTTTTTATAATAGTCTGTTCCATAGCTAAAAGAAACAATAAAAAATAATAACAAGTGAGATCTTTATACCCTCATATTTCCAGCTCTAGAGTAACTAGAGGCTCCAGTATATCCTAACTGATGACAGATAACATCAGCTTCATATTGATTATAGTCACCATCATCACAGATATTACCCCCATGTCCATCTTATACCATATCTGTACTATACCATAGTAATAGGAGGATGAGGTTGATTTCATTTAGGAGGGGAGTTGGACAACACCATTACCAGATGGGACTATAATAAATTACATGTAATACACATTATAACAAAATGTTACATACCAATATTGTCACTTAAAACAAAAAAAAAAAACGAAAAAACATGTTGGTTTATAGTGGTTATTATTGGTCTGACTAGGAGTAAAATCTGTAAAAATGGTATAATAACTTTAATTGAAATTGTATACATAGCAATAAGTGATCATATGTAATATTAACATACACATTCAATAGTGACATCTTTGGAGTGACTACAAGTACCAAACAGGAGATGCAGGACAAGTGTTACTTCAATGATATACAAGTTGCCCTGATGAATTGTTTTCTAGTTCTGTCATCCAAATGAAATGAGGAGGATGTCTATATCTATTCAACAAACATAAATGTAATGATATGATAATCAAATACTAACATTTGTAAGTGGCTATAGTTTATGTATCCAGTATATCCCAGTTGTTTACAGATAGTGTTAGCATCAGTAGAACTAAATCCATCATCACATATTGTTCCCCACTGTCCATTACAATAGACTTTCCACACGTCCTTCATTAACAAAGTTACCTCCCTGGAGACGTATCATACCAGGGTAAAGATTACTGTTCCAGATCCTAGTAGTATCTATATAAGTAGTAATAACATACAAGATGTACTATACTGTAAACTCACAGCAAGTATACAGTAGCATCATAATAGTTAGAACTACATCCACTATATATGTATGTAGAGTAGGAACACTGTAAGATAATGAGGTAGTTGTTGCTAACACAGTTAACTTGGTTTAGTCTCATTGAACTATAGTCAGTACCATAACTACAAACATTGGTAATGGTTCAAGGAAAGAGCTCAAGTTCAATAACAAACCTCATTAATCCAGCTCTAGAGTAACTAGAGGCTCCGATATATCCTAACTGATGACAGATGACATCAGCTTCATATTGATCATAGTCATCATCATCACAGATATACCCCATTGTCCATTATACCATATTTGTACTATACCATAGTAATAGGAGGATGAGGTGACTCCATTACGATAGAGACGGACAACACCATTACCATTAGGAGCTAATTAGGGTAACATAAACAATAAACATATTAATAACTTATTAGATAGTTTACCAATACAAGTGTTATTAGTGGTAGTACTTTGAAGACTGTATATTGTAAGCTAAAAAGAAAATATAAATTTTATGAGATATATAATAGTTGTAACTGACTGCATTCTATAGTGATATCTTCAGCATGGGAACAACTGGTGCTTGTGAAGTAGGACAAGCAATTTCTTGTACTATACATTGATCAGATGATTTAGTATAGATATTATCAGCCATACTGAAGTGCCAAATTAGGTCTAAAATAACAGTAATATGACATTGCATTATCTATCATTACATACAGTGATAGGTGATCATAATTTATATAATCCAGTATATCCCAGCTGTTTACAAATGATATTAGCCATCATCAGAGCCAAATTCGTTATCACAATTGAATTCCCCATTGTCCATTACAGTAGACCTCAACACGTCCTTGATTAACAAAGTTACCTCCTTGAAGACGTATCATACCAGGATAAGGATTACTGTCCCAGATCCTAGTGGTGTCTGTAATAATTAACAATAATATATTATCATAGTAGTCAGTGTACTCACAGCAGTACACAGTAGCATCATAAGAGTTAGAAGTACATCTACTATCAATGGTGTGTAGAGTAGGAACACTGTAAGATTGTGAGGTAGTAGTTATTTATAATGACAGTCCAAATTATCCAAAAGCATTTCATTGTAATCTGTTCCATAACTGATTAAAAGTTTAACCTATTAATTTAAGATTACACAAAAGTGTTATAACCTGCTAAATCCAGCTCTAGAGTAGCTAGAAGCTCCAGAATATCTTAACTGATGACAGATACATCAGCTTCATATTGATCATAGTCAGTATCATCACAAATATTACCCCCACTGTCCATTATACCATATCTGTACTATACCATAGTAATAATAGGAGGATGAGGTGTGATTCCATTATGATAGAGATGTACAACACCATTACTAGCAGGACCTAATACATTAGTTAATGTGTGATTTCATTGTAAGACAACAGTTATACCTGAACAAGTTTTGATTAGGTTAGTACTGCTAGTATTTTTTGCTATAAAGAGATAGATGCAATGTAATATACTTGAAAATATAATAATATTTACTGCATTCCACGGTCACATCTTCAGAGTGAGTACAACTAGTTACTGAAGTTGATGGACAAATGTTTCTAAATATAACGCTTTGTCTGATGATCCACTTTTTCATGTCAGTTAGCCATATTGGTTTAGAAGTAATACCAGGTCTAATGTTAATGTAGATATGAATTATATATATATGAATATATGCATAAAATATATAATATATATATATATATATATATATATATATATATATATATTATATATATGTCAATACTATAGTATATTGCCACCATAGGGGAGCTATTATAAAAAATTATAATGTAGTACATTGCAAAGTGCAAAGTTGTTCAAGCTTCAAAGTCTGAGCAAAATACAATAAGAAATCTTACAAATTCTGGTAGTTCATTCTAAACATATCCACTATATCCCCAGCTGCTTACAAATGACATTAGCATCATCACTATCAAATCCATTATCACATATTGTTCCCCATTGTCCATTACAATAGACCTCCACACGTCCTTCATTAACAAAGTCACCTCCCTGAAGACGTTATCATACCTGGGTAAGGATTACTGTTCCAAATCCTAGTATCATCTGCAACAAAATTAATATAATAAATGCTAAGGTAATATTTATACTCACAGCAGTATACAGTAGCATCATAATAGTTAGAACTACATCCACTATTAATGTATGTAGAGTAGGAACACTGTAAGATAGTGAGGTAGTTGTTGTGAGGACAGTTGACATCATCCAGTAACATTGGGTTATAGTCAGTGCCATAACTACATAACATTTAATATTAATTATGCAAGTAGTATAATCTAACCTCACAAATCCAGCTCTAGAGTAACTAGAGGCTCCAGTATATCCTAACTGATGACAGATGTACATCTGCTTCGTTTTTATTATAGTTGTAATCATCACAGATATTACCCCACTCTCCATTATACCATATTTGTACTATACCATAGTAATAGGAGGATGAGGTGACTCCATTACGATAGAGTACGTACAACACCATTACCAGGTGGAGCTATATATATTAAGGAAAAAAGGCATACAAATTCATTCATATCTTGCTAATACCTTAATACCTTCACAACTGTCTCTACTGTGTTATAATTAGTAGTTGATGTCTTTGCTACACAAAACAATGTATAATCTTTTTAAATCATTAATTTTTTTGCCATTAACTTACTACATTCGACAGTGACATCTTCAGAGTGAGTACAACTACTAACAGCATAGATGGACAAGTATTTTAGATGTAATACATTTTATCTGATGAGTAGCTGTTCATGTTAGTTAGACCCAGATTGATTTATAGGAACCAGGTCTAAGTGAACATATTAATGACATTAGGAGTTAGATATTATAATAGATCATACAAGTTTAAGACTATCATAGCTAACATATCCAGAATATCCCAGTTGTTTACAAACAGCATTAGCATCATTAGAACCAAATCCATTATTACATATTGTTCCCCATTGTCATTACAGTACACCTCCACACACGTCCTTGATTAGAAAAATTACCTCCTTGAAGAGTATCATACCAGGATAAGATTATTGTCCCAAATCCTTGTACTATCTGTACATCAGTAAAGTCCTCATTTTTTTAAAAAAATAGACAACTAACAGAAGGACACAGCAGCATCATAAGAGTTAGTGTTAGTACATCCACTATCAATGACAGTAGAGTAGGAACACTGTAAGATAGTGAGGTAGTTTGCTGTGAGGACAGTTGACATCATCCAGTAACATTGGGTTATAGTCATAATAATAATAACTAAAGTAGTTAATCAAATATAAGTACAAAATAAGTGTATGTTCTAACTAGGGATAATATCCAGCTCTAGAGTAACTTGATGCTCCAGTATATCCTAACTGATGACAAATAACATCAGCTTCATTTTGATTGTAGCTGGAGTCATAACAGATATTCCCCATTGTCCCTTATACCATATCTGTACTATACCATAGTAATAGGAGGATGAAGTGACTCTATTAAGATAGAGACGTACAACACCATTTCCAGATGGCACAGTATCAGTAGCTGAAGAGCAAGTTGTTCTAGTATTTCTACTGGATGAGGATTGGGTGATAGCTAAATAAGAGATATATTAGTAAAAAATCCATAATTCAATAGAATATATATATATATAATATTAATATATGTCCACAATTTCACATAATTATTAAAACAAATAAAATATAATTGTGAGCTTTTCTGTCAAATCCAATGAATCAAACCAACCTTGGACAATTTTTTAAGCACTTGATTTCTCTAGACTAATTTCAATTCTATTATTCAGGTTTGTGCTTAAGAGAGGCACTTCAATTTATACTTCAGAGTTTGTGTAATTGAATCACATTTTTAGTTTTGAACTACATCCAATGACATGCCATTTATCAATTTACTCAAACAAATGGAATCAAACTGATTATTCTAATATCAAGTTGCATAACCTCCAACATTTCTGCATATTAATCTCAACTCTAACTGCAAGCAATTGTGGACATCTTCAGAATGAGTACAGCTGGTCACACTAGAAGTAGGACAAGAATTACTAGTCCCAAAACAACTATCACTTGAAGCTACTATCATGTATGTTGACCATATAGGTTGACCAATAATCCAGGTCTGCATTAGATATAATTAATATGGCAAGTTTAAAAGTCTCCTACTTACAGTGTTAAATGATCATATCTAGTGTATCCAGTATATCCTATTGTTTACAGATAGTATATTGGCATCAGTAGAACCAAATCCATTATCACATATTGTTCCCCACTGTCCATTACAATAGACCTCTCACAACGTCCTTGATTAGAATAAGTACTTCCTGATGAGACGTATCAATACCAGTAGTAAGGATTACTGTTCCATATCCTAGTGGTATCTTTACAAACATGATTTGTTGGAAAACTTATAAAAGCTTATACAAAACAGCAATACACAGTAAAGTATCATAAGAATTGGAAGTACATCCACTATTATGTATGTAGAGTATGGAACATTGTAATATAGTGAGGTAGTTGTTGTGAGGACAGTTGACATTATCCAGTAACATTGAACTATAGTCAATGCCATAACTAAACACCAAATTAACATAACATTATATTGTTATTTAGTAATCAATATACCCACTTCACTACACCAGCTCTAGAGTAACTAGAGGCTCCAGTATATCCTAATTGATGACAAATGACATCAGCTTCATATTGATCAATAGTCAGTACTCATCACAGATATTACCCCCATGTCCATTATACCATATCTGTACTATACCATAGTAATAGGAGGATGAGGTGACTCTATTACGATAGAGACGTACAACACCATTACCCAACCCTACATTAAACAATAATTGCATTGTTTGATAAACCCTTCTCTCTTTACAACAACAATCTTACACAAGTTAGTTATAGTGGTTAACTTGATTTGCTGTAAGAAGTACTATAAGCTAGTAGTGGACAGAGGAAGTAAGATCATTTCTAACATATATATCTATAACTCATTCCACGTTGACATCTCTTCAGAGTGAGTACAAACTAGTTATTGAAGTTAATGGACAGGAATTTCTAGTACCATAACATGTGTCGAGTAAGAACTAGACATGTATGTACTCCAAATTGGTTGACTGGAACTACCAGGTCTATTACAGTGATACAAAGGGACCTTCACAAATTATATTCTTAATACTTATTATAGTGAATTATGATTCTTTAGCTTTAAGTACTTTGTCATTATAATAATTAATTACTTAGTATTTTTCCAAACAGCAAGGATTGGTCTCTCTCTTAGGAATTAGTATCATAATATATACAAATTCTAATATTTATACTAATATACAATAAGACGGTTTAAGTCTTCAATGTAATGCTGACCCCAAAAAAATTTTTACTTAATTAGTTATTGGGAATCATTAATGAATAGTTTTAGCTACAATATTGCCTCTACTAACTTGCAATTAAGTCAATAGATTCTATATTAATGAAGGTAGTAAAGGTGAAATGAGGCTAAGAAACGCGATGTACTATGTTTGAAAAGAAAAACGTCAATTATATAAACCAATGAACCTGCTATGTCAGATTTTTAACTTATTAAAAGAGTTAAGACTATAGCCAATATAAAATTTAGATGTTGTTGAAGCCTTATAATTTAAACCTATTATAGACAAAGAAGATAAATAATTTTAATTTACATAGACGATGCTATCATATTGTGCCAGATTGTTTTTTAATTATCTCAACAGACTAAGGTGATCATATCTATTGTAATAGTTATATCCCAATTGTTTACAGATAGTTAGAGCATCAGTAAACCAAATCCATCATCACATATTGTTCCCCATTGTCCATTACAATAGACCTCCACACGTCCTTGATTGAATAATTACCTCCTTGAAGACGTATCATACCAGGAAAGGATTACGGTTCCAGATCCTGAGTGGTGTCTGTACAAATATACCTTACAATGATGTATTAAAGCTGAACGTACAAACAGTACACAGTAGCATCATAAGAGTGGTGTTCACACATCCACTATCAATGTATGTAGAGAATGAACACTGTAAGATAGTGAGATAGTTGCTGTTAGCACAGTTGACCATCATCCAGTAACAGTTGGGTTATAGTCAGTACCATAGCTACACAATATTAAGTATTAATTACACAAGATGGATATAACTAACCTCACTAATCAGCTCTAGAGTACTAGAGGCTCCAGTATATCCTACGCTGATGACAGATAACATTAGCTTAGTAGAACTGTATTAGTAATCATCACAGATATACCCACCGTCCATTGATATTAGATCTGTACTATACCATAGTAATCGGAGGATGAAGGGTCTCCATTACGATAGAGATGTACAAACACCCACAGCTAACAAGACACCTAATACTATAAGTAATAACTATAATTTCAATCTTACAACCACATTCAACTCCAGGCATCTCTCCTATGACCACAATTATGTGAACCCAATACTGTTACTTGAACAAGAGAAGATGGATGTTTCATTACCAGTACATTGAACATCATCTAATAATATTGAGCCACTCCCCTGACCAAAGTAAGCACTACCTCTAGCAATAGCACCTGAAGTAAAGTACAATTACTCATAAGATAGGGACGGAGTATATATACTTACAGAACTAGAATAGTTCAACATTTCTACATACATTTTAGCATCATTATATCATCACAGTAATCATCACATAACTGTACCCCACTGATTATTAGCACCACACTTCTACACGACCTGATGTACTACTAGAACCACCAACTAGCACGAACATCACCATTAGTAAACTTCCTGTATAAAGATATCAAAAATAATCAGAAAATATCTTAATTAAGGAATGAACCTGTTTTACTTCCCGAAACATCCCTCACACGTCCATCTTCAAAATCACCATGACCACAATTATGACTATACCTATTCCTATATGAGAACATTGTAGTAATGTTAACTAGGGGGGGGGGGGGGGGGGGG
>NW_024535142.1:0-15575 GCF_016097555.1 Gigantopelta aegis
AACAAAATAATTGACTTAATATAGAACAAAGTTAAGTAGCAAATTGTTTATGCCCAAAAATTACCGTAGGGGCCCTATCCAAGTTGTTTACAAATATATTAGCTCATAAGACTCCAATTGTGACAACAGATCCCCACTTTATTAAAATTCTCCACCGACCTTTAGTTTATGATTACCCAACCAACGTACATCACATTTTCACAAGTGTATCAACGTATAATTACTATCTGTATAATTGAATTAGTATATGTAGCTTATGTATGGATAAAGCATAGTATACTTACATTGATTACGCTGCATTTTGATTGTAGCTCAGTAAGGGAGCTATCATCATATAGGACACTCCCATATGCTATTTGTGCTATACCAGCACAGTTCATTCATCTATATATGGGGCAGAGTGGTTAGTAGTTATAGTAGTAAAAAGTAGTAGTAGTAGTAGTTTAGTACTGTGAACTGGCTATTAAAATTGCTCTTAAAAGTGTATATTTAAGCCTTAATTTTATTACGCCTAACTGCACCATAAGGAGAGTATCCCTAACGGTCTACATACAACACTGGCATCTTTATCATGCGCAATTGTTACTACAGACAAATGCCCAAATTCATTTTACACACACTTCGACTTCTATACCTTATTGTAGCCTATATCCTTGTACCAACAAGACGTATATCACCATTTTTTTCATTTAACTGCAAAATATATAAATAAACACTTAAAAGTAATAATAACTAATATGCACCTGACAAATAACTCTTCACATCGGACATAAACTGTAACTGTAATGCAAGCTACTAGCCAGTTAATAGGATACTTGGTAACAATCTAATAGAGACTGTTCAGTTCCACTACAAAGGAACTCATATGGTGATCAGTGGTAGAGTAGGTAAGTCCCACAAATGAACTGGAATATCCCCCCCAAAATCATCTGAGAACTTTTCTATTAGGACAATTATTATTTGCAAAATTATTACCCTGATCATGAGTATCCAAGAACTCCACAACAATTCAAAGTGTTTCTGTTACCCTTATAGTGGTTGAAAAAAAAGCACATGTTCCAAAATCACTTTATACATTATTATTATACTATTTTTCAATTTCGTTTTCCTTATTCATTGAAGATGATCCACAGACACAGTCTCATTTCACCAGTAGTACAGGCAGTTAGGCATATTCAACTTATAGTCTGTAATACATCATATAAATTTAACAATGACAGTATAGTCATTACCATAAAACAAGCTATTGCAGGCATCATGTGTGCAATAACAGCGAGTAGTGAGTCAGTCCTTTCTTCAGTGATGAGGGTCATCAGATAGTTTTAATTCATTTCCAGTACAATTAACGTCAATAAAGTCGATGTGGAAGGAAATTCTCATCTAATTATGTTAGCCCACTGACATAGAACCTGTAACCATTTATGTATCAGTTAATAATGCTTTTTATGTCTCCCCTTAACATACGCTAAATGAGAGTATCCCAGTTGTTTACATGCAACTTTGGTATCATTGTTATCACAAAGAAGTCACTATCCCCAACAGTTACCCCATGTTTAGCTTTAACACATCTAACCTTCAATACGACCGTTCATCTCTGTTGTAACTGTTAAATGGAATGATCTGTATGCCCTCTCCATCTGTATCAATCTACAAAAAAATGTGGCCCCAGGAAAAGAAGAGGGGGAAGAACGCATGGTGCATAACATGTGAATGCCAGGATATGTAGGGCTTTGTTTGATGTAGCAATTTAAAAAAAAGATGTAATATTTACTTTAGGTATAAGGAATCTTGAAAGTAGTGTCTCAACTATATTTAACACTCTCATGACAACTTTACTTTGACATTTGATAGGCAGTAAATACTTGTAGCATCACAATATAGAGGGTTTTAGTGAAGTGACTAAAAGTACATTCAGACAGAGTAATAGCTGTAGTAGAACTGCAATAATAGTAACCAGTAGTACATTATTAACAGCATTAGGAAACGAACCAGTGTATGTTATACCTCCTTAAATGAATTATTATAATGAAACTTAGATGACATGAGCAAAACCTCTTTGATAATCCAGTTCAAGACATATAACCCCAGCATCCATTATAGTCAATACGCACCTATTACAAATGAGGCTCCCCAGACTCCATTTATACATATTAGAAGTCTTCCTCATTAAGTCTAGCTCCATCTACTAGTTGAACATCATAGTCAGTACAGTTTGAGTGGGTGATATTCAAGTCTGTGCCGAAGGGGAAAACATTAGAAAATAAATTATGCCAATAACCTTGGCATATATAAACACCAGATCCTCATAGCTATAACAGTTTGATCCAAACACTAGCTATTTCACTATACACACATCAAACAATGTATCTTCATCTCCAGTACAACTCATATTAAACATAGTGTGTGGAAGATTAACTCTTTATGAAAAGAGGACCTTGGCAATGGCACTCTCCTAAAAAAAATAATAATTATGTTGTAAGTTTTTTCTATGTTTAATGAAAGTACATTTTACATAAGGAGAAAATCCCAATTGTGTACAGACTACACTGGCATCAGTATGTTATCCCAGTAGTCATCACAAATAGTACCCCCCTGTACCATCCAATACAAAACTCAACTCACGCCACCGAAGTCCATTGTACCTGTTGTCACCTTTTAAACGAAACAGTTTCTATGGTGTACAGGGAGCTGAGAAAATATAGGCATTATAACATTGCTTTAAATTAGAACATCAACATTACCTTCACATTTAACACCAGCATGATATGAGAATAATAACACCCCATGAATAAGTGTAATAGGTACAATCTAGTAGATAGTTCTCACTACCAGAGCAAAAGAAATTTAAGAAATGTAGGTGTCCAACTCCTTTTCCAAAGGTTAGCAACTCCTGCAAGAAACAATTCCTTGAATAATATTATTTTAAATATCCTCACATGTGTTATCTAAAACAATAGAAATACTAACCAAGTTGTCTACATACAACTTTTTAGCAATCATTACTGTCCCATGAACTAGGGATCCATACAGACTCCCAGACTTCAACCACTATAAACAACTAAATACTTCAACTTACCCTCATACTCTGTGTCCCTCCCACAAATCTGATCTCACCATTAGTACAATTATCAGTTGTGATTGGAGCTGAATAAGAGAATGTCACTTTTTAAGAATAGTCAAATTCACCTAAATACCTGGACATTGAACCAAAAGCATCTCATAATAATAACAATTATGTGTTGAATGTTGTTATAAGAACAATTAATAATATTATCTTCATTTCCATTACAGTTAAGATCAATGATATGAAATGATTTAACACTCTCTGTATACGAACCAGTACGAGCACTAGCACCTTATAGCCACATAATAGTAATTATATATAACAAAAAGACAATACTAACCTTCTCCTGGAAATCCAAGTTGTTACATACTACACTGGATCATTGTTATCCCAGTAATCATCACATATAGTACCCATTATGTTATTGAACACATAACTTCAACTCGTCCTATCAGTGGATTACTACTGCCTACTAATCTGATATCCACCATGTTGACAAATGCTGAAATGAATAATATAGCACTTGCTGCATTTAAAGTATTTGTTAACTCACGCTGACATCTTACTCCCGCATCATCATTTGTGATTTCTATACGCATTATTATATATAGATATAATGACTGTTAATATTGCAGTGTAGTAGTGAAAATGTTGGACCTGGAACAATATATATCATAGAGAAGAATTGGGCCAGTTCCTTCACCAAAGTAAGCTTTATAATAAATTTTGTGCACCTATATAATTTAATTATAAATGATTTTATGCTTTTATAATCCTGCTTCTCATACCTGTGCAGTGTATCCTATAATGCATTACAAACAGTCTGAGCTTCTTATATCCCCATCTATTCCATCATATAGAGTACCCCAGCATTGTTGATACAAATCTCGACAGTGCCTTCATAATCTGTAGACCCTCCAAATAGTCTGACTTGCTCCATCAGTACACCATTAGAATATGTAGACCATGTACTAAATTTAATAAATATATGAACATATGTATAGATATAGTCATTACTAACCAGGACATATGACATTAGCATCTTATGTCCAAGTAGCAGAACATAGATGGAGCATTTGGTAGTGATGCCACAATTTAAACAAGTGATCTTCAGGATCCATTACAATTTAAACCATTTGTAAAAAATGTAGGATCATAAAAATAATAACCCTAATTTTTAATAATAGGGTGACTGAATGGAATGATCCTATAAAGAATTTTAATACACAACTGAGATATTTTATGTATATTTAATTTTATTATGCGATACCCCATAGGGTGAAAATCTAAACTGCTTACAAACTACACTTGGCATCATGGTTATCCCCAAAGCTATCTCCTACCTATGAGCCCCACCGGCCTTACTCCTCCAACACAAACTGGTACTACCAAATGCCCATAGTAATACGTATTCCACCCATACAGGCGAATATCTTTACAGTAGTGCCAAGGTTCATCTAAATATGGTAAAATCAAATGATGAGTTATAACACAAGGAAATAAAACATTTTGGTAAAAAAGAAGGAAATATAGATATTTACTATTCTAAATCAGTCCAATAGAAAAGAATTCTATATACAAGAGGAGTAGCGCTATCGAGATGGCAAGTTGCATGTCATCCTTGAACGGGCACAGTCAATGTAACTATATATTTCACTAATATTATATTTACATCTAAATTTTTGTAGTTGGCAAGCATCTTTTAATTGTTTGTGCCATTTGTGTTATTATGTGGGGATTATGCAACTGCATGAAATCTTTCACCCCCCAGTTACGTATTTTAGAAAAATATTTTTTATTATTTGCTTGGTTCAATTTTAAATTACAAGTATTAAATAGGTAATATAGAGACTTGTACCCAGCATGGGTAGGCCAATGAGGGTCTATGTTCGACACGCTCACTTTTTTTTTACACAAATATTTGATGACTTTTGATAACAAGGAAGTGTTCTAGAATATGAAAGCTGATTTATCACATTTGCAGTTTAATTCAGTGAATTGTAGATTTAAGTCACACCCTTATTATGTTACAGAATGGCCATATCCACAGGATTTTACTCCAGGTACCATGATACAGAAAGCTACATTACCATATACGATTGGAGACACCAGAGAGGATGACTCATTCTCACCATCGGTATCATGGAGCTGGATTTGTGAGAACAAAAACGTTAATGAATGATTAATTACAGTTAATAACAGAACATTCATTTTTAACTCCAGCCTCATCGATAATTGTTACAGTGAGAATATAAATATAGGGAAACTGATTCATATAACAGTTGAAGAGATTGTTTTGATACCTTGAACAGTATATAGAGTAAATCAGAATAGGATGAGTACTAATACCAAATGAGAACTTGACAAAATATTCACCAACTATAGGTATAATGTAAATATTAACATTTTAAATGTTTATATAACTTGTTATTAACCTTGTATCCTATCTGATGACAGACAGCATACGCTCCTCTAGAATCCCAACTACTATCACAGACTGTTCCCACTACTCCATTTATACACACTTCTACTCTTCCTTCATATTTGTTGTCCATCTGTTAGTCTGATCTCACCAGTTTGTACAATTAGAAAATGATCCATAAGGCACTATAAAAAAATTGCTACATTTGACTTGTCATTAGAATATCATCATCATCTCAAATTCTATTGTACATTCTTAAAATGATTAATGCATTGAAATTAGTTCACTTCTTTATTTTAACCCTTTGAGCGTGAGGGTATATATATATCTATATATATATATATATATATAAGAACAAGAATTAAAGGACAAAAGAACAGAGCTCTCGCTGTGGTTGCTGTTACTCCCGAGTTTCACGCGTTATGCGATCGTCAGACAGCTGTCTGACGATCGCATAACGCCGTGAGGAAACTCGGAGTAACAGCAACACAGCGCGAGCTCTGTTCTTTTGTCCTTTAATTCTGTTCTAACCCGCTCTGTCTAAAACGACATCGAGCACTCTTCAACAGACTTAGATACTTAAGTATATATATATATATATATATATATATATATATATGGGGGCTTCAACATGTGTCAGGCCCACGCTCTCAAAGGTTAATATTTGTGATTGCTATGTGAAAAAACAATCTTTTTTACTTACACTAAATCCACAGTATTCCACTTACATTGACATTTACTGAAGCGTCATGATAGTGATTACAAGGGAATGCCCATTTAATCTATTTTGAGGACAGTCCCCAAATAAATCTTCCCTCTCCAGTACAGTTTAAATCATTGATATGAACATACCAGGTTCCTTCAGTATATGCATTACTTTTTGTGCTGATGCTCCTGAATTAAAATACTCTTAAAAACACACAATTTAATAAGTACTTACCCATTGAGGGGAGTATCCTAACATTCTACAGACTACACTGGCATCTTTGTCATCCCAGAAGTCATCACACACAGTACCCCAGACATTGTTAACACAAACTTGTACTCCGACCATATCTTCTATGAAGTAACTACACAGACTCACTATACAGACGTACTGTACCTTTTTACAGCGAGCTAAAGTGACAATAATGTATCAACAACATTTTAAGGCTAAAGTGAGTAGTGTGGGTCTTATATTACAATACCTATGAAAACTAAACAGGGAAAACATTCGCTGTCAAAATTAATTGTTGGTCCATGCAAACGAAAAGCATTCGAAATAAAAGAGGTTAATAAGAATAACCAAATTTTTGCGGTAAAGAAGATGTGAGTTATTAGCGGGAAGCTGCTCAGTTTTTTCTTGTGCTCTTTCACTTGTTTTCTCCAAGTTTATACGTTAAAGAACATATCTCACACAAGGCACCTCCAATGAAAGACGGTCTTCTAAGGCCAGGGGCCCTTTAGCTACTTTACTTTCTTCTTGATAATTACTCTAGCCAATTACAAAGTCGAACTCGTGTACAAAACAAGAAAAGAAAAACGTGGACACCACAACAGACACCACGATGATTCTAGTGAGATGTTTTAGATATAGTCGTAAAGAGAGGGTTAAAAATAAGTAAACACGCTTATCTTCAGCAGAAAGCTGAGTGTACAGTTTAAAAGTGGCAACAGACTGATCAATAAGGAATGCTTACAGAGAGGAAATTAAACTAAGTGAAGAAATTAAACCCACTAGGATTTGTACACTACCGTTGAAGAAGTGAGAAAAAGACAAGTACTACCTGATAAAGACCTTGATGAGAAGGTTCAAAATTACCTTCACAAACTCAGAGTTGTACCGGATTGCCATGGCAATCTCCAGGGGTATTTTGTTGCATGTGACAGTGACCGGCTAAACTAGTGTAATTTGGTGGTGATGTTCATCTTAACAGGCACTGGGCTTTTTCTATTTTAAGCCATATAAAATTTGTGAAATGAAAAGTTAATTCCTAGAAGATCAAGTACACAATTTTTTGCAAAGAAATAAGTCCATTTTGTATGATGTAATAACTACGGTAACTAAATAATATGGAAGACATTCTGTTTAGGTCCTATTGAACTAGGAACAGACAAGCATACAATTGTACCTTCATTTACTTGATCAGTGTGGTATCAAGAGTTGAGTGTGATAGGTGTAAACAATAAAAGAAATAACAGCTGTTTTTGTGTGTGTGTTTGGTAGATCTACCAGTTCAGTGAGGAGGATATGACAAAGAATGTCAGCCTCATTGAAGGGATACAACGAGTGACATCTCCTTTCCCATAACAGTATGCTTCTACCTATTCTCAAGAACAATGAGCAAACTCAAACACACTTTCTTGGAAGATGTCACATCTCCATATTGTTGTTATTGCTACATACATGTCATTTTATTATGGGGCTCTCTTTGATATTTTTAGTTTCCCCCAACAGCTGCTTCCCAGACAAAATGTTAATAAACATGGTAACCACGGACATATGAATTATTATATCACAAATAATTTCCAATTTATGGATTTATTTACTAAGCAAACTATGACTTCTCAAAAGGATATGTATGTGTATTTTCTAGAAATAATTCTAATTACGTACACTAATGCAAATATTATAGTAGTAAATATTATAACGTACTAACTTACATTCACACTTAACAGCTCCATCATAATAGTGATTTTGACAGTAAATACCGAGTATCCTGATAGCTCTGATTACACTTCCACCAAAGTTAGCTTCTGTCCATTACAGTACAAAATATCCAAGTAGAATGGGTCCCGTGCCTTGTGGGAATCGTAAACTACCAACATAGACCATAGAGTAACCTAGGGTAACAATTGGTAAAGTACAACAAACTTGTGGCTGCTTAAAATAACATGACAAACCAAATACTACAAAAATTAATTGAACAACTTTTAAAATGATTGGAAAGGAATAGTGAATAATGATGAAATTTAAAAGCAAAAATATAAAGACATGAAAACGTTCTTCCTATTTACATATGTATTATATAACGGCAATGAAACATTTACCTATTGTCAAGGCACCAATCTGATTAAGACAATTCTTGCTTCCTGACTACCCCAAATACTGCGTGCACAGACTGTGCCCCATGCTTCTATTGAGACACACTTCAAACTCTTCCTTGATATTTTGATGCACCTCCTACTAATGGACCATCTCCATCAGTACAACTTGCTATAAGTGGCAACAGTAAGAGCTACAGAATGATAAATAAGCTATTGATACACACAAAATGATCACTCACAAATTTACAAAATACATTAGCATCTTTACTCAGAGAACAATAATAGTTAGAGAGACCATTATAAGACAGTCCAGTATAGTGTTCTCATTACCAGTACAGTTTTAAATCAATAATGTTGTGTTTGGTAGCTGATGAGAGTAGTAGACTACAGAAGATCCTACTGCCCCTACAAATAATTTCGTATAAAAGTAAAAGTAAACAATGCCTTAACATTTACCATAAGGAGAGTATCCCAGTTGTTTGAGCAAACACTGGCATCATTGTTGTCCCAAAAGGTAGCACAAATACTACCCCAATGTATTCTTCAAGCAGACTTCAACAGCCATAGGAAGATGATAAAGACTAGAAAAGCACTAAACAAGCATGCAGTTTTAACTTACCACACGAATTGAGCCATGTGTACATGTTTTTGCAAATACTGTATCTCTCAAAGATAAAAAAGAGCAAACAACAGAGCAAACAGCATTTTGCTGTTTAAACAGTAATCAGTACAATAGCAATACTAGTGAAAACAGTGCGGTAAGTTAATACGTGTGATGTTATTTTAAGATTTCATGTAGGAATGGGCTATTGACACTTGTCATGTGTTTCTTTAAAAGAGTATTATCCATACATTAATGGATCAGTTTACAGCACAAGAGTTTGTTTCAATTATTCAAAATTGATATATTATTGTAAATATAAACCTAATCTACAATTAATTCGGCTTTTATATATTTTTTATTTATATATGTATCACTAAAAAAAAACGTTTATCCACAAAAATAGATGAAAATAGCCCACTATTAGTAATGATATTTATAATAATATAATCTCTCTATAGACACAAAGCAATAATGGATAGAAATAACTTAAATTGTCATTAAAATTACATCTAAAGAAACAACTTTAAAATATGATTAGTGAGTTTATATTAAATCATTAATGTTATTAGAATGTGGTGATGTGATCTCCATCCCACTGGGACGATTTATGTATATGACTAAAATAGCTATTGTAATGTCTAAATAATTTTTTCCCACTACATTGGAAACATATAGCACTGTTAAGCTATATTATGTGCGTGAGAAAAAAATTAATAAAAATAGTGGGCTAGTTAACAATATCATTTAGCTTATACTATAAGGTACATGTATAATTCTAGACTATGTCAGGAACAAAAAATAGTTCATATGACTTAGCTCTTCAAACTTGACTAAAAAGCACTATTACTAACTTAAATTTTGTCTAATACAATGAAAGGTGGTATTTAGTGAAAATAATAAAAAACAATGCATGGATCACACTAATTGTTTTATTAACTTCATTCTATATGTATCATTTAAGTATATTACAAATGTTGTTGTAAGTATTCAATTATTCTGGTAACTCTGAACAATGGGATACTTCTTCCATCCATAAAAAGCAATTATTGAGTTTATATAAATTGTACTATCACATTTTGAAATATTAGGACTAATGAGTTTGAATAATGTTTTATTTTATTACACTGTGGTGATCTTATCAAAACTGTATAAATCCCACTGGGATGTCTTGTTCATCACTAATTTGATGCTAAAAAATATTAAGTCGGTGGGCCTTTACTGATACTATTGGTTAACATGTACATGGGCTATCAACAGGACTGACATGATATAAAAATAGAAATTTCAATTTATCAATTGCCAATATGTATTGGCAACTCACTGCACAATGGGTTTACTCAACTTTGCTTTGTAACAGCTAGATTTGTTGCAAATTGTGCTTTAACAACAATAAGACTGTAATTTGTTAATACTGTCCTAACCTTTAACTTTATAATAATAAAAGATAATTGGACCAAGCATGCAATTAAAATACCATAATTTATTATATTGACTAGTTTACATATAACATCAGTCCCTTTACTCCATGGTGTTTGGAAATAAATTGAAATTTCTTATTTTTTATCATTTTGTGTGTCTATTACTGCAAAAACTGGAGGGGTTTATCCCCATTCATGTAAGAAGGGGAGGGGCTGATATCCCTAGACCCTATTCACAAGCCTTATGTCAACAAACAGTGTGACTATAGCACACAATTTAAGTTACTGAATCAAACATTACTTTATAAATGAATACAAAAAAGATTCCAAAACAAACATGTGGGTTGACAATAATAAGTATATAGTTGTGGTGTTATAGGTATAATCCCTATATGTGTATGACCTTATATACTATGGTTAATATATCCAGATTAATTTAAAGATTATATAAATTAATAATTTCATGTATTTATCTATTTGTCTGTCATCTATTCATTTCATCCATTATTCACCCTTTTTATCTTTCTATCTATCTATCCATCAGATATCATACAAACAAATTTTCCTATATTTCTTGGTTCCTATGTATATTAGGGCAATATAATAGTAATCAACATTGATGTATGATTCCAATATGTATTGGCAACGTCTCACTTTGATTATAATAAAAGACCAATCAGATTACAACCTATAAAAAAGAAAGAAAAATAGTTCCTATGTCTTAAAACCTCAAATTTGACTAAGACGCCTGTACTGCTTTGGTTAATATATATGATGCAAGCATTTAGAAAAAAAATTCAAGTGGATGAGTCACTTTATTAATTTTATGTGTCATTGAAGTAGATCACAATGTGCAGCTGAAATATTCAAATATTACTAGTAATTTTGAGCAATAGTATACTTTCTTTCATGTATACAAGGCACAATTATGAAATAGATAATGAATTGTTATTGTCATGATACCTTTGAAATATAATTAATGGAGATTGTAATAATATTTATTTCTATTATACTGCCAGTGTTCTTAATCAATACTATTCATAATCCACTGGAATGTTTTGTCTTGACAAATTTGATACCTAGACTGATATTTTTGTCTACTCTTACTATACTATGTAAACATGTACACCTATGTAAACATGTACTATGTAACATGTACATACTACAGTCCATCTTTATAATTCTCATTCTAGGGCATAAAACAAATAGATTATTTTTGTAAAAAAACTAGTATATGCTCATCAATGCTCAAAACATCAGTCCTTTACTGCCATGATCAAGCTACTACGGGAAAGAGCCTCAGACGGACATTCCAATTCCTATTTTCCAATTTCAATATAGTGGGATTATATGGAGTTTTAATGTCCATTCTCGGCTCTCTAAATAATAGAACTAGGCAATACACAACCAAAGGGACAGGGACCCAACCTAATTGGAAACATGCTTCGGCTGACGCTCGATTCTAAGAGATAGCTCATGGTACTCGTGCTCTCGCGTTTTATTAATAACAAGAAAAGTCCTAGAAATGCGTGAACATGCCAAAACATGGAATTAGGGAATGAGTAAATTGGACTTCATCAACTGCAATCATTAATTGGAATTTTTAAAAAATACACCAAGGTTTACTGAAGTAAATAAGAAAAAGGAATTGGAATGTCCGTCTGGAGCTTCCCGTAGACTACATAGAGATTGTTATTCCTTTATGATTTTATATGTCATTACTGCACATATACTGATAAAAGCTGTGAGGGGGGGAGCAGTATTCTAATTCAATTAAGTTAGGTGAGGGCTGAATCCTAGCTAGCCCTTTCTCCAGGACCAAATTTTCTAGCTCTATCTAAACAAAAGTTGTGCTATAGCACAATTTAAAGTTCTTGTAGCAAATATTACTTTTCTAAATTAACTATAAAGATTCTTAACAAACTATGTGGGTTGACAATACTAATTTACCTTATAATTGTGGTGTTGCAAGTATAATCTCTACATGTGCATGACCTTATGTATTAAGATTAAACAAACACGAATTAGTTTAAATATATTTAATATGTCAATAGTTATACTCACCACTTGAGTGAATTGTTCCCACATATAGTACATCACAAACATTAATCGCAGATAATTTCCTATTATGGATCACAAATTATTTTGTACTTGTATTGAGCTTAAATAGAACTATATGATTACTTAAGCAAAATCTGGACAATCTATAGACTATTTAGCATATTCCAAATGTCAAAAAAACAATTGAAAATACAATAATACTATGATTGCTGTATGTAATACAAATGAAACATGAAAAGGTAATCAGCTATATAGGTAAGCTAAATCCTATTAAGTAATAAAAATACTTTAACTGTAGAGACCATGTTTATAAAACTAAATCACATAGCTAAAACCTTCAACATTAAAAACAATATTAATTATGTAGCGAATTTATGGTTAAAACCATTATCTATGGAATTAGTGATGGCTCTGATCAACTTTTTTTAAACCTCAAACTCAAACTATTCTGCTACAGTTAACAACAGTTTAACAAAATTTAGGTCATGATGTGAAGTGATCTAGTTACTACAACTCCTTAACAAAGCGTAAATTGTACAAAAGAACCAATGATGTTGAGGGGTCTATTTCTTATTAGCAAAGTGTAAAGTGTACAAGATTTACAGTATTCATAATAGAGCACACATTGCTTAATAATTGGGTATGCCCTAATTATTAATTAATAGTGAGGAAATTTTTGCTTTCATGCTTCATCCACTCTTGGTCCATTAATAATCAATATACTATATCTTCATTCCTATGTGTAGTGTTGCTATGTATTAGGAAACTAAATTGGTATTCTATCATTTGCTGTGTATAAACACATCACCAAAACCCAAAACATCAATAATATATAATGAAAATTAGTGACTTTCACTTCTGGCTGCACCTTGCAATGACAAACAATAATTCAAGTTGAAAGACACTCATTATTGATTATTGACCAATTATAACTTCACATATTAAGCTAATTCTCCTATATATTAACCTACGTCAAATATAGTGGCTGGGAATCAAGCCTGATCTTTATTTGCATACTTCAGGTTTTCTACTTAAGGGTTAAAGTAGAGTGAAGCCACACCCTATATATAAATCAATTACACAACTATTTTAAAACCATTATAGAAAAGATTGTGAGAAGCAGCTATCATGCTCATCTCTCCTTCAATATATAATAAATAACAAACAAGCTGGTTGCTTATTGGCAAGAAAGGAATTTGGGTTCCTTTATATATATATTTATAGTAGTTTATAAGGAGCTAATGTATAAAATTATAGGTATAAGGCAGTTATAAGACCTATTTCAAAACTACATATATGGTATAATAAAATTATTAATAAACAAAATGTCATCATTGTGGCATTATATAGTTGTAAGATAAAGTTGGCACTATAAAAATTATTTGGCATTTATACGTAGGACAGATATAAAATCCACATGTTCACATGTTGATTATTGTTTATCCCAATTGTAAACTTTGAATCCTATACAAGCGGGCTGAGACTTATATATTTGAAAGTCAAACTTCAATTTTACTATAATAAAACTTTAAGTATGACATACTACTAAAAACACTTTAAACTACAACTATAATACCAAATTACAACACTGAAAACACAGCTTAAATTCATACTACCAACAAACCATCTATCTAAATTTTGTTAAGAGTCCTGATGAGCCAATAGATTTGCTCAATAACTAGTTTCTAATGTTTTTCTTCTACTTCAAGCATTTGTCTTTTTCATTTCATCTTCAATGAATGTTGTTTCAGCTGACATAATCTCTTCTATCTTTGACTTCTGTTTTCATTTATATCTAAAGCTGTCTCAGTAAACAGTCTCTCTTTTCTCGCTTAAGGAAGCCATAGTTGTGTGGCAAAGGGTTATTACTTTAATGACAGGATTTCTGTGTTAGAGCAACATCAGATGTTGTAATTTCATTAAAAGTCTTTTGCCGTGATACGTTATAAAAACCATCGTTTCCAAAAACTTCTTGGCTTCTTAGAAACGGAAAGACAATGCTTTATACAGATGGAACAGACCATGAAAGGCAGTAATGATTCACAAACAAATCAGGCAAAGAGATCTTCGTACTGGTTTTATTGGTATGGATATCGTGAGTGGCTAACAATCCAATAAACCCCATCCAGACCAAACAGATTGATAATGTTGTAACAATAATGAGTTGTTCTACGAACAAATTTTGGTCGTAGTAGTTTCTCTTTGATTTGATATTGGACTGGAAACTTTTTCCGTAGAAAGAGAGACAATAATTATGACGAATACCACCCAAGTGAATATATATATAATTAGAAATGGAACTACCCATACCAATATAATATGGTTCATTAAGGCACGACAACTAAAAATAAAATATATACATTTATAACACAGGCAAAACAAGCTGTACTTACAAATGATCACTCAAATAGTGTTTTTATAATTTGGAGGCAAAAACAGAACAAGACAATGGAATAAGGGGATAAACTACAAACAGTAGATAATGACTACGTTAATCATAGAAACATAGATACTACTCCAGTGATAATATTGTTGCTTTTAAAACAAAATGATGAATTTTTTTTCCAAGAAAACAATTACTAAATTCATATACAAATTGATTAGCCCTCAGCAGCCTGACCTATAATGTAACAAGAAAACAATATTGTAATAGAGGCAGCTGGTAAGAGCACCAAAGACACCATGGACAGACTGACCTGGTGTACAGCAAAAGATGAAGGCAATGTAGAGACCAGTTAAAGCAAACTGGACAAATGATACAGAGTATGTCCATGATCAGAGTGCGTAATTTCCTATCAAGACATGTATAACATAATAATGAGTATAAATTATAGTATACTTGTTAGCCAGATAAGAGATAAATAGTTAGACAAAAAAGAGAAATGATACCATGTAAGCCAGAACCAATAACTGTCATCCTTTCTTTGGGTTCATCATAAGGAAACACCTTATATACTAAGATGTTAATGAATTTAATTC
>NW_024535143.1:0-26324 GCF_016097555.1 Gigantopelta aegis
GTGTTGAAGGCAAACTCCTGTTCTGATTGTGGTTTGACCATAAGGGCAGTCTTTAATTGTATAGGGGGTTATGTCGGTACTTTACAACACCAAGTCCTTGTACCTCGGTAGCAAATTCTTGACTGGGAGCAAGCGACCTATGTCTTCGGTACGTCGTCTTTGAGTCTTTTTAGAGGTTATGTTTCTTGTTTTTGAACTGGGCTTTGACCTGTGAGAAAATATCTGGGGTTGGCAGCCAAAAATGGAGGTATCTTGGATGACAAAGAAGTAATGAGGGGGAATCGCTAACCTCTAGACCAGCAGGTTTATTGAAGTAAAGCTAATGAAGCCTTTTTACTAAGCAGGTAATTCCTATCAATAAAATACATCTGTTTTCAAGAAATACTAGAAAAAAAAATGCGTTAAGAGACTGATAGAAGCCATATGCCAAATTTGATTCCATTCATTGTTGAGCAAGAAAAAGCTAAGTTGAAAGAAACAAAATTGAGAGTAAAAATGTGTCTGTTTGTTTTGATGGTACTACTAGAATGGAGAAGCGTGTTTGTGTCCTTCGTTTTCGTGGATATAATTGAAAGTTACGACAAGTTAGTTTCAAATAAAAAATGGTTGCTAAAAAGTATAGAACGGAGAAGAGATGCTGCGAGTGAATTAATCTGTCTATTAATTATGAGATATATCATATCAATTCATTGCACCTATAAGGGACAGGTGCTCTGTCAACAATGTGGCATTAAGGACCTTCAAAATTGTATATCCAAACTTGGTGGATATTTGGTTGCATTGCGCACACTATCACTATAGCTGGTGAACGCTTTCAAATTCCAACCCTTCATGAATCTACCAATGTTTGGAATTCTCTTTTTGCCCATAGTGAAAAGCTCGTTTATGCTAGAAAGAAGAGTGTGGCTCCAGTGCACTACATATAGTCCTACTCATTGTTGGAGTAAATTGAAGTACCGAAAGATGTAATGGTCAAGTTTGGTGAATATCTCACCAGCTACTCAACTCAAATTACTGTCTTTCTTGCTGACCCAGTTAAGCAAAGATTGTTACTATTAGAGTTAGCACCAGTTATTATGCAGTGTGAATGTGTTGTTAAAAGTCACATAAAAAACGTGAAAGTGAGGACATATGGTGCTAGAGGAATATGGAATTATGTGAACTCAATCCTCGAATCATTTAAAATACAACACGTTCCCAATGTGTGATGCAATTTCTATGCAGCTGCCACAAACAGATAGTGGAGCTGAACAACAGCTGAAATCTTATGCTCTTTCTTGTGTGAAAACCTGGATACTAATATCTTATTGATGCTTTTTTCAAGCCACTCTAAAAGAAGCTCTACAGATTTTCTAAGGCTGCAAGGTTGTTTACCCCTTTCAAAGTTAGAAATCCAATCCCGTCATCATCATCAATTAATTGTTTATCAATAATTCCAGTCCATTTTCAGTCCTGAAGACGAGCTTCATAATTTTGCCAAAGGCTAAAAGATATCTCTTCATCTTTTCTCCATTGGAATGGTGGCAAATACAGGCTGAGTTACCTTATTGGTCGCAGCATTGCTCGAAAACATATTATTAATTCAGCCAAACCTCTGCATCATCAGAGAGAGCATTCTCTTCTTAAAACACTCATTCAAAGATAGGCAAGACAAGTAATGATTAGAACTACATTTAAGCTTCTTTGTTATACAATATAATAATTAGAATTATGAGAATAATAGGTCAGTCTATGATGAGAAAAAATAGGACTTGTGTCCTAGAAACAGGTCACTAAATCTCAAAATTCCAGTATTTTGAACTAATTATTGTTGTTACAGGGAGGAGGTAGATGTACCAGATTATACTAGCAAGAGAAGTAAAGAAGAGATAGGACTCAGTGCATATGCCAAGAATGGACTCAGTGATAATGGTATGTGATATTATATATATTAAATCTTAAAAGTGGCGTGGGCGTTTTGAAAGTACACTAGCACAGTCAAAGGAATAACCTGGACAACCAGTATGAAATATTCACAATTCATGTATTTCATTACAGAAAAACTATCAGGATTGCCTAATAATTTATGTTGTTCACACTAAGATGACTAATGCGGGTGAGGTCAGTGGTTTTTTTTTTTTTTTTTTTTTTTTTGAAAAATGTTTCCAGTATACCAAGAATGATATGTATTGGGGATAAAAAAAATAAATCACTAAATTTAGTTTGTTTTATGGTCGTGACATGTATAATTAAATACTAGAACTTTTGTAGTAAAATATTTCTTCATGCACAGTGAGTTTTATAATTATAAAATCTGTGTTTGCGATTGTCAAATTTGAGTTAATAATACAAACACTTAGAAAAGCACTTCTCTTAAATGGGCTGTTTTATCGTTCATGATTTCAGAACTGCTTGTAGGAAAAATTTCTCGAAATTTTGACAGTTAATTGTTTACATAATTATGTAGTGTTCAAAAGTAGAGAAAACATTCCAAGCTATAATTGGTACCAAGATTATGGTAAATCAGTTTGAATCTATAAAACAGTAAAAACACCAGCATGTCCATCATGAGCCACGCTCTATCTGTGTTTTCTTTCCAAATATTTTCCCCCAAACTTGACAGCAATTAAATCTGTTTGAATCTATAAAACAGTAAAACACCAGCGAGTCTGATCATTGAACCACGCCGCTATCTGGTTTTTTTCCAAATATTTTCCCACCACATTGACAGCAATTGTTAAGAAATTGCTGTGCTTAGCACAGGCACATCCTAATTATAATTTAAAATATATGTAAATATTCATGTCATTTGACTTGATTCAAAATTGCAAACCAAACAAAACAAATTATATAGAAGTGTAGCTCAGCTCGTTACTCCTTCAACTCCACTGGATCTGGACTGTTGGAAAAACTTCTTTTCTTGTGTTATCAAATCACTAATAAAACTCTCCACCTCTTTTTGTCCCCCGGCTTCATTTGTTGACTATTTTAAACTGGTGCACACTTCATGGCACAAGATAGTTAGTACTGTGCATTACATATCCTGCGGTCAGGACTTGTTTATAGGCGTGGTTTTATGTATGAATTATGTATTATGGATTTGCTAATGAATATACTATTCATCTTCAAACATCCTGCTTGAACAAGGAAGTGATTTGTTTTAGACTATAATATACTGTAATTACATAAACAGGATTTAATTATAAAACGCATGAGCTGAATAAACACCTGGTGGGATGGTATAATATTGAATAATAATTAATAACCGCTTTACAGTAGTTCAGAGTAAAAAAAAGTCAAAATGGCTAAAGACAAGCATCAATGCTTACTTTCTGCAAAATTGAAAGTAAATCGAAAAAAGGAGAGAATCTGAGGAGGAATCTTAATATGGTTTTATTTGAGGGATAAAATAAATGGACATATCCTTTTTATCAAATAAATTATTGGAATTAAGTGAACAAAAATTATAAGGTAGTGGTAATATACAAGAAAAGGTAACATTCATATGGAATTATACTGCCAACAACTAATGGCGGTTGAAAGTAACAAGTTGTCTAAATTTATTGACACTGTAGTAAAATAGGTAAAATTAGGTAAAATTTGGGTGACTCATTGTGGTTGATACAAAACAACTGAATCAACTTTTAACATTTAACTCCAAAGACAGCATATTTCATGATAGAATTCTGTATGGCAAATTATTGACACATCAAGAATATTCATTATTGGAGGTGATTTTCATACATATAAAGGCGCTTCCTCCAGTGACAAAGTTATTATGGTTTTCCTATAATTTTAGGCTGAAGGAAATCCACTCTGTTGCTCTTTTGCAACAGAGAGGCAAAATTTTTGTGACAGAGCACACGATGAAAACAGAGGCAAAGTAGTAAGGTTAAATACCACAAAGGACTGTAAGAGATAAGAACTGTGACTGAAGTAAAAGATATTGAAGAGCTCTACACATTATAATGTAACAATATAAGGTTTCACAGGAAGTTAACAAAAATAATAGAACAGAAAGTATATTTGTACATTTTACCTACTCTCCCCCAAATCGACCAATCTGTCAACAGCTTTACGGACTTGAGAGTATGGACATACTGGCTGAGGTTGAGCTGGTGGAGAGTTGGTAGGTAAAAGTAATTGTAGAAGTAAAATGTAATATTACTATCAATAGATGATGCAAAAGTCAAACTATCCAAATCATTATCAGTAACAATATCTTCATTAGCATTTAAATGTCCTAACGTGTATGTAGCTGTCAATACGACATCGTAAAATCAAGATTGATGACGTTTTAACATTATAAGTATAAGAAAGTGGACCTGCAACTTGAACTATTTTAGCAGGCAACCAAACGTTGTTCCATAATAGTTGCAAACAAAAACTTTGTCCCAGCACTAGTGTGGGCGTGTGTTTCTTGACAAACTAGAAGTTGGTTTAGTAATCACTTTACGAGATACATCAGATGCCATCGAATCCATTGTTGTTCATAACTTCCTTCCCATCAGAAGTTGCAGGTGAAGTTCAGTGTAGAATGAGGTGTCACAAGATAATGAGCTATAAATGTGAATAAACGAGTCTTGAACACTGCCTTCTAGTTTCTTCAAGATGCCTTAAATGTCTGAACTGCATGTTCAGAAGACCACTGGAGCTTGCATGGTGAAGTACGTATATGATGAATACTACATTGCTTCATATACTCCTTAAATTCATGGTAGAGAAAGTGGTCCATTGTCACAAACTATTTGTTCTGGGTGACCATGAGTGGGAAAAAAGTTTTTAACGTTTGAATAGTAACTTCAGATGAGGTTGAATTAACAATATGAACTGTGAGCCACTTTGAATAAGCATCGATTAGTATGAAAAAATATTTACCTAAAAACAGTCCTGCATGGTCAATATGAAGATGACACCATAGGCACTGGACAATTTGATTGATAGGTAAGACAGCCTGAAACTTTTCGTTGAATATCTGAGTCAATACCTAGCCACCACGACCTAACAGTGAGCTAACATTTCATTCAGTAATCCCTGGATGGGTTTAATGAAATTGTTTTGAAAAATTCCTGTCCTGCTGCTGGGATAACAACACGACAACCTAATAATACACATCCGTCTAAACACTCAGTTCTGTGTACCTTCTATGAAATGGCAGGAGATCAGCTGTTGGTTTGTAATATTCCAGCCACAATGTACTAATTTTCTGACACAAGACAATAGAGGATCCTTGTCAGTCTGGACTTTTATTTGATAAGCTGTAACAATGGCCTGGTCTATGTGATCGCGTAGATGACAAAGGTCACCTGGTGGGAACTTGAGAATCATTCAGAATACTTTGAAGAGGTAATCTACTAAGGTATCAGCTGTGGACATACTCTTCCTGGTTTGTACTTAATTATGTACTGATCTGATAAGGAGGAATTTGCTAAAATTCACTAAAAAGTCATTCTAATGGGTTTGTGATCTGAGTATAATGAGAAATAAGTACCATGTAAAAATTGGTAGAAACGTTTGACAGCAAAGATGGTAGCTAAAGCATCTTTTTTCTAGTTGAGAGTAGTTATGTTCTGCTGGAGTGAGGAGCATGAGAGGTGAATGCTATTGGTTCTTATGAGCTAATACAGCTCCAACTCCATATGGAGATAAGCATCAACATATACTAATAATGGTTTCATACTATGGAATAAATTAACAGCGCAGATGATTGTAGGAGTTCTTTAACTTTGACAAAAGCATCTTGTTGGCTATTAGTCCAATTCGATTGGAGACAATGTAGATGATAAGTTTGGTAGAAATTTGTGATAATTAACAAGACCTAAAAAGGCTGTTAATTCTGTGATATTGGTGGGAGCAGGGCTTTGTAAGCACAGATGTTTGGAGGCCCTGGAAGAGTTCTCCATGAGACTTTGAAAATACTAGAGGCTGTTGAAATCCTAAATGGTAACCGCATGAACTGAAATAAACCTTTATGAGTGTTGATTGTAGTGAACTTTTTGGAATCTAGATCTAGAGAGGTAAACTGTTGATATGCTTGACTGAGGTCTAACTTTGAAAACAACTTTCCTCATTGTAATGCAGCAAAAATATCTTTGATTTGTGGTTTAGGATAATTACCCGGGAATGAGGACTCTGTTGACTGTGACTTTTAATCACTACAGAGATCTTTTGACCCATCTCACTTCATAATAGGAACAATAGGTGCTGCCCATTCAGAATGTTGAACTGGAGTATGATGCCTAATTCTTGCAATTGTCTGAGTTGAACTTCTTTCTTATCCTTTAGTAGATAGGGAACAGGCTGTCTCTGAAAAAATTAGGTGCAGCCAGTGGCATAGCTGGGGGGTGGGCTAGGTGGGCCTGTGCCCACCCGTCATTAGTGATGGGCAATACTATCGGTCAGTACTGATTATACTCGATACTTGGCAGTTATCGACTACTAATCGACTACACCACATTACTGGCGAGTACTCTGCTTACACACACTTCAATTGTGTGCATGTTTCATATGTGGACTAGATTTGCATTTGCAGCTGCAACTGTAGTGAGTCAGTGACTGTGGGTGTAGTCTGTAAAGACCCTGTATTCTGTAATTTCACTACTTTGTAAAAGTTGTATAGCAGACTTTGTATGTATAGTGACTAAAGTCAGTGTAAGCATAGGCGGCTGAAGGCCCAGGTAGATTTTCAGTTAATATTTATTATGAGTGTGTTAATGTTTGTTTAATTGAAATGGGTGTGTTAATTATGAATATTACAAATGGCCAGAAAGACAGCTGACCTTGTGGTCTTGTACAAACATAAGCAGAACCCTAAAAGAAGTGCTTTGAAGATGAAAGTAAGCATAAAACATCACAATAACTAGTATTTAGGAGAAAAGATTTACATGTACATTAAGTGACTATGATACTACTGGTATATACACTGATGTTAAATGCCTACTGGCTACACAGTGTGTGCCATATATTAGAGTAAATAATCATTGACGCGGACACGCCCTATTTTTGGACCGTCGCTCTGCTTTTGCAAGGAACTTAGAAACATTTGCAAATGCTTGTGTATAGTGCTAGTCCATATACTTAGATATGCAAAGTATAAATAAGCAAAGGCAGCTTGCAAATTTTAAATAACAAGTAGTCAAAAAATTTTTTTGGGTGGTCCTATCTATGTTCGACTAAAGTGTCATATTGGCGGACATGGGCTGCTATAACATTGTAAACAGTTTAAATGCATTCATACATGGTATCAAAACTGCCCTATCTATGTACTTTAGAACTGATAGAGTTGAATAGCTTTTCTATTGTTGCTGTTTTGTCTGTGAACAGTTTAGCAACACACGCCCACAGATTAATAATCGGAGCCCCACCCAGCGCTAGGCGATCATCAAAAACCTCATGCGACTTAGACACTGTAAGTTGTTATCTTATTTTCTTTGTGCATTATCTCATTTTCATTACTAGGCTAAAAATAAAGGCCTTTGAAACCATAATAGTACCAAAAGGGTGAGAAAGTTTACATGCATGTATATTTTTCAAGCCCCTCAAAATGGCATTCATGATTGTCACAATATATTATGCACTTAATTATTATATATAATTCGCTCACTTTATTTTTTGGAACAGAATAGGTTTGGAAACTTCTTACAATAGGTGAATACTGAGTCAAAATGTTTTTGACCTGCTTTAGGTTTATTTTGTGATCGTCATTCAATTTTTGGCATCATTTATGCTGATGCGTTTTCAAAATGTGACAAACTCAAATTATGCTTATGATTTATTATACTTATCATGCATGTTTTTTACTTAATTGTAATGGCATATATATATATATATATATATCATTGGCTGTATTTTTATAGTGTAACGTGATGGCAGTTGCTTGTCCACCTTTGAAGAGCGTATCTACGTATCACACGGATCCAGCATTAAACCACTATTAACCTCTGGTTGTCCTTTGCAATATAAAGATTATGCTAAAGAAAAACTCGATTATGCTTATGAGGCTGTTAGCAAAGGAATGAGTGTGTGTAGAGCAGCAGAAGAATACGGTATCCCAAAGTCAACCTTGCATGATCTAGTTGTAGGAAAAGTATTGGCTGGATCTAAAAGTGGACCTCGTCGACATCTGAATCTACTGAGGAAATAGAGCTCATCAATTTTTTGGATCATTGTCCCTCTTTAGGGTACTCCAGATCTAAACAAGAAGTCATCCAATTGGCACAGAGCACAGTTGACATGAAAGGAATTTCTGCCAAAGTAACAGTTGGGTGTGGAAATCTTTTCAAAGTCAGCACAGCAAATTAACTTTAAGACAACCAGAGCCTATGTCTCACTGTAGAATGGCAGCTGTGTCAGACTCTGTATTAACCAACTACTTTGATCTCTTAGAAAGTACTCTTACACATTGTAATCTAAACAGAGCATCCAGGCCAGATTTTCAACCTAGAAAAAAGTGGGTTTCCACTTAGTCCTAAAGCACCGAAAAATGTGGCTAAGAGAGGCACCACAAAGCATCCTATTTCTATAATGGACAAGAAAAGAGTCAAATTACAGTTCTTGCTTGCGTAGTGCTTCAGGAAACGCCATACCACCTCTTGTAATTTTTGACCGAAAAAACCTTATAGAAGAACTAACTCGTGGTGAAGTTCCAGATACTAGGTATGGACTAAGTGACAGTGGTTGGATGGATTCAGATATCATTCAAGACTGGTTTGCAAACCACTTCCTACGACATGCACCAGCCTCTAGGCCATTACTACTGCTAAATAGGATGGCCATTCCAGCCACTTTAGCCCTCAGGTTATTAATAGAGCTGCTGAAGAGGAAGTAGTTGTTTGTGTCTTCCTCCCAACACCACGCACAAAACACAACCTTTGGACAAAGGTGTTTTTGGCCCCATTAAAACAGGCAATGGAGAGAAGAATGTCATTCATACATTTAATCCAATCCAGGCAAACTTATCACATGGTACCAATTTTCTTTATTATTTGAGATGGACATGGTTTAAGTCTGTGACACCTGTCAACATTATCAGTGGCTTCAGAGTTACTGGTGTTTATCCTGTAAATAGGGATAAGCTCTTATCTAAAGACACTACATGTATTTCTGATAAAACGAAGCTAAGCTTTCCTCGTCCATTACTTACTCCTTCACGTCCTTACTCATCTCATACTGAAAACACTCTATAATAGCCATAATGATACTTCGGCTACCTCTTCTGCTTTCAATGACACTCTCTTATCTAGTTCATCCTCCACTGCCGATTTATCTCCCATTAATGTTCCTTCATCACTGTCATGTTCAACTCCCACTTCCCATCTCCAATTGTCTCCCATAGGATCTTATCTTCATCATTGGAGGTTTCTTTAACTCCTGCTTCCTCTTGTAAAGTTACCTTTCATAGCCGGAGGCAATGCTACCGCTGGTACAGCTATGGCCGTATCAGTTTTTGGGCCTAGGGACCAACTTACCAAGAGAACTGTGTCGGTAGCTTCACTAGATCTGTGGATGGCTAACTAGCCTTGCCGCATGTAATTTCCTTGCATTTTCTAATAAACGCACACTAGACACACCCCTCAATCTAGACCATGTGGAGTTCAACTCAGAGTTCAATATTTTTCAGGGTGACAAAGCTTGTAAATGATGGCATCCAGGCAAAGAATATCAAGCGAGGAGGTGTATGACATGCCAGATCAAACCAAGAACAATGGTCTTCCCACGTAGACAGTTTGGAGTAAGTAATCCAGTGAACAGATGTTTTCAGCAGCCTGGTTTGACCGATTTAAATGGATCCACTATGATAGTGGACAAGACTGTGCTTTTTGTTTTGTGTGCTGCAAAGCTGTAAAGGATAAGAAGGCCAGACTATCCTCATACACTGAAGATAGTTTTTCCTAGTGAAGGGGTTTACTAACTGGAAGGATGCCACCAGGATTTTGGGAGGCATGAGAGCTGTGACTTTCACAAAATGAGTGCCTCAGCTTTGGCAAGTAGGGTTGATGTGGGAGACATGCTATCGAAAGAAGCCGCCACTCTGAAGCAGCAAAATAGGCAGTATCTACTAAGACTTCTGTCATCACTTAGATATCTAGCACGCCAAGGACTCCCTCTTCGTGGTGATGGTGATGAGACTGACTAAATCTGTACCAGCTTTTGTATCTCCGTGGAGAGGATTACCCTCCTATACATCAGTTTCTACAGAGGCAACAGCTAAAGTACACAGCCCATGAAGTACAGAACGAGTTTACTTTCAATCATGGCTCAACAAATCTTGCGTGACATTGCTGTACGAATCCAAAGTGGTGTGTACTACACCATCATGATTGATGAAACTTCTGACTGTTCCAATAAAGAGCAAGTTGTGTTGGTGTTTAGGTGGGTAAGCGAAGATCTGGTAGCGAATGAAGAATTCTTTGGATTGTATTTAACGACAGCATCACTTCAGCAGCCTTGGTGGCCATCATTGAAGATACTCTCTCAAGAATGATATCAAGCTTGAACACTGCCGTGTACAATGCTATGATGGAGCGAGTGCCATGACTGGCGCAAGGAATGGTGTTGCCAAGACTATTACTGACAAAAAGTCACGAGCCATCTTCACTCGCTGCTATGGGCATGCCCTAAATTTGGGAGTTTGGTGACACAGTTAAGCAGTGCCAGCTTATGAAGTCTTCATTGGACGTTGTGATTGAAATATCGAAACTCATCAAGAAGTCTCCCAAGAGAGATGCTATATTCCAGAAGCTCAAATCTGATCTTGCCCCAGACACACCTGGTTTCTGTGTACTTTGTCCAACACGATGGACTGTATGTGCTGCATCACTACAGAGTGTATGGACAATTATCAAGTGCTGTTTGAAGTGTGGTATCGGTATCGTATCGGGCCGATATTACTTGTATCGGGCACTATCGGTATCGAATTGATGAGAACAACAGATTATTAATTATTATTATTAATTATTATTATTATTATTATTATTATAAACCACACGTGCACGTGCACTTTTGCACATCTGGCACGCCCTATTTCAATATTTTTTTGTATAAGTAAAATGGCAGCTGCTCATAGAGTTTGGTCAGCTTCGGATGATGCCAAAGCCATTTGTAATCACTGTGGAGACAGTCTATCTAGGGGTGGAAAAAACAAAAAGCATTCAACACCACTAACCTTTTTAAACACCTTGAGACTCTACATCCTATACTTTTTACCCAGCTGCTGAAAGACGAAAAGGAACAAGTCGCTGCTAAGTATTCAGGAGAATGTATCTCTCACCAACCAACTCTTAAGGAGGTACTGGATGCTAAGAGACCCTATGAGTTTGATCATCCAAATGCTCGAAAAAATACATAAGGCTGTGGGAGAAATGATAGCACTAGACAATGAGCCATCAGCATTGTGAAACGTGATGGTTTCAAGCGACTGATGAATGTTTTAGAGCCTCGATACACCTTACCTTCTGATAAATACTTTTCAGAAACACTCTTACCAAGTATGTACACTAAGGTGTCCAATAAATTATCAGTATTGGCTGGCAGTTGGGGACATTTTAGTGTGACAACTGACCTTTGGTCATCTGTGGCTCAGGACTCTTACCTTAGTCTGATAGCTCATTTTATTAGTCCTAACAAGCTTGTCTTCATGCCGTGGCATTTAATGGTAGTCATACTGGTCCAGATTTTGCAGCTATGATCTGCGATTGTTTGCAAGCTTGGGGGATTTACAAACAAATTACATGTAGTCGTCCGAGATAATGGAAGCAATTTTGTTGCAGGGCTTCGTGATGCTAGTATACCAAACTTACCTTGTCTGGCTCATACGTTACAGTTAGTAATTAAAGATGGTTGCCTCACTCAGCCCTGCGTTACTGCACTAACAGCAAAGGCTCGGAAACTTGTTGGCCACTACAAGCACTCCAACATTGCTTGTAAAACACTTGAGAGAATTCAAGAACAGCTGCAGTGCCCTAGACATCGACTTATTCAGGATGAGCCTACTCGTTGAAATACAACGTTCTATATATTAGAAAGGTTGCTGGAGCAAAGGAAGCTATAACTACAGCTAATGTGGAACTAAATGTTACAGTAGAATTGCAGACCTCTAACTGGGTACTAGCTGAAAAGGTAGTGAAAATTCTGAGAATATTTGAAGAAGCTACCATAGCCACTAGTAGCAACCATGCTTCTGCAGGACTTGTAATACCAGTTCTCAACAGTATCTTACTTTCTCTTCAAGAAGGTAATAGCACAGAAGACTCGGGTGTTACAAGGATGAAAGAGAAATGTTGTCATTGTTTACAAACTCGTTACACAGGCACGGAGAGTAACAAATTTTATGCAGTTGCTACACTACTTGATCCCAGGTTTAAACTAAAAGTTTTCTCAACATCCAGTTCTAAAGCACTAGCAAACAGATGCTGATAGCCGAATGTGAGGAACTAATATCTACTACTGACTTAACTGAGCCATCTTCTAAGCGACCAAGAGTTGACGAGAGTAATAGAGAGGAGTCTCTTCTGTGGACTTATTGTGACCAACTAATGGACAAACCTGATGATGAGGAGTCTGATTCTGTAGAAGATGCTGGTACAATCGTTGAAAAGTATCTGAAGGAAGCAAATGAACCATGCAATTCTAACCTTTGTTGTATTGGAAGAAACATAAGGATACATGCCCAATTCGTACATCATTAGCTTTTAGATACCTCACTTGTCCAGCTTCTACGGTAGCTTCAGAGAGATTATTTAGTGCTGCAGGTAGTATCCTGACAGAATCTCGTAATCATCTTTCACCTGATAAACTAGATAAACTGTTATTTCTGCACCACAATTTAAGCTTGTTATTTATGATTATTAGTTAACACTACTTTTGTACTAACATTGTTTTATGCAATGAATCATTTTTCATGATCTTATGTTAACTGGTAAGATGTCATGGTATCCGAATCGGTATTGGTATCTGATTAAAATGTTATATTAAAATCAGTATTGAATAATCGGTAATTTTTAGTATCAGTGGAACCCTACTACTGAGAGATGAGATGAGGAATTGTGTAATACTATATAGCCTCATATTGACAGGCTCCTTATAGTTACTGTCCTGTTATTGAAAGTAGTACTGTTACCAGAGGAGCTACTGAGAGAGGAGGTGAGGAATTGTGTATACTGTAGCCCATATTCACAGACTCATATAGTTACTGTCCCTGTTATTAAAGTAGTACTGTTACCAGAGGAGCTACTGAGAGAGGAGGTGAGGAATTGTGTAATACTATAGCCCCATATTGACAGGCTCCTTATAGTTACTGTCCCTGTTATTGAAAGTAGTATTGTTACCAGAGGAGCTACTGAAGAGAGGAGGTGAGGAATTGTGTAATACTGTAGCCCATATTCACAGACTCATATAGTTACTGTCCCTGTTATTGAAAGTAGTACTGTTACCAGAGGAGCTACTGAGAGAGGAGGTGAGGAATTGTGTAATACTATAGCCCATATTGATAGGCTCCTTATAGTTACTGTCCCTGTTATTGAAGTAGTATTATTACCAGAGGAGCTACTAAGAAGGAGGTGAGGAATTGTGTATACTATGGCCCCATTGACTGCCTCATTATAGTTACTATTGAAAGTAGTATTGTTACCAAGGAGCTACTAAGAGAGGAGGTGAGGAATTGTGTATACCTATGGCCCCATTGACTGGCTCATTATAGTTACTATTGAAAGTAGTACTGTTACCCAGAGGAGTTAATGAGAGAGGATGTGAGAAATAATACATGACGTACTATAATATTCTTTATTTGCAGATTGCATAAATGGTCACTGTAGACACATAAAGCAGGTTGTTGAATGGGTGTGCTGTTGTGAATGTGACACTTGGTTCCACTGTTTCTGCGTTGGCATAGACTATGAATTGGCAAAAACTATTGAATTTCAATGCCAGTTTTGCTAATATTATTAATCTTCTTATAATACATTCTTTTGGGTGTGGTCCAATATTGATCTGTGTGTGTGTGTGTTGCTAAACTGTTCACAGAAAAAACCAGCAACAATAGAAAAGCTATTCAACACTATCAGTTCTAAAGTACATAGATAGGGCAGTGTTTTTGATACCATGTATGAATGCATTAAACTGTTTACAATGCATAGCAGCCCATGTCTGCCGATACGACACACTTTAGTCGAACATAGGACCATCTGAAAAAAATTTTTGGAATGCTTGTTTTTTAAAACTTGCAAGCTGCCTTTTTGCTTATACTTTGCAAATCTAAATATATGGAGTAGCACCTATACACAAGCATTTGCAAATATTTCTAAAGTTCCTTGCAAAAGCAGAGCGATGTCCGAAAATAGGGCGTGTCTGTTAATGAACATTTACCCTACTGTACACTTATACTATAGTAATTATGAAATTATTTCTTAGCCCCCACTACTTCTACTTCTGAGACTATTGTCAAGAACATGGGTGATTTCTGAAATGATGACGACAGTCATGATAACTCAGTATTGGCAAGTCCAATGCTTCTACACGATATAGCTAAAAGACAAATCTGATTACATGTACAACCAGTGATTGTAGAAGATATGGTGGTTTCACTAGGTCTTTTCAGGCTCTTGGTGTACACTGTTTTCTTGATAGAGTATTCTCTTTAAAAAGATACCAGTGTAATGTTTTCTATGCCGTTTCTGTTTGGTATGTCCCCTGACCATGTATTTACATGCAGTGGTTTCCAAAACTGGAAATGCCAGAGGGAAAGGAGGATCCCTGATATACATGATAACCGTGCATTAAGCACAAACATGTGTTCTTACAGGGAATCAATATTGCCAAGTGTAGCTAATCATGATACACCATTTCAGCTCAACTAGGAAATGAGGAGAATGAAAGTTATAGAAGAAAATTGTAAGTATCGTAAAGGGTTATGGAATGTCTCTTATACCTGGTCCCAACAAGGAATTAGAATTAGAGGTCATTGTGAGAACATGGATGACATGTCATAAAATGTTGGTAATTTCCTTCCTTGGTGATGCTGATGTCAAGACATGAGTTTTTTAGCAGAAACTAAACCATCCAGGCCAAGAATGCATTCTTTCTTGGTTAGGGCATGATATACAAATGAGCTGCTGTCATGATGGCTCAATTCTATCAGCAAAAAATACAAGCAGAAGTAAAGAAGCACAGTACTATACATTGCATAGTAAATGCAACTAAGATCCAGGACATAGAGGATCAATGTCCTTTGTATGACTGTATGTCCACAATTGTATTTTCCCATGATGCGTTTTGTTCATAACATATCGTGAAAAGCTTGATGCCTCATAATAACTGGTTAATTCTTTCAGTTCGAATATCTACAACATACATCACTGACTGTGTTTAGTGCAATGCTAGATGGGCATCTGTTCACGAGCGGTGTTGTAATAGTGTAAGGTCTAAATTTTAGAGAAAATTGGAAAGCCATATATACATCCATGCCAGCTCACCATCTAAAATTGGTGCATAGTAGATAGCTGTAAAAAATCTCCTCAGCCCAGAGCTTTTCTCTCTTTTGAAAGTTTGTAATTAGGCTATCTCAATTCCCCATAGCATCCTCATTCAAAACAGTCCTGAACATGGTGAATCGACAGTTCAATTAAAAAGGACTTAGTGGACACTAGGTGGTCACGTCAGCTCCTCTATTAAATCAGAATCCACTATCTCAGTTATTATGATATCTGCATTGCTTGCAGAAATATAAGGAAATGACGTAATAGTGTGTTAAGGCACTAGGCCTTCTCCCTCATTCAAAGCGTTCAGTTTCTGTCTCTCTTATTTTTTTGGAGATATTTTTCAATACAGCAAAGCTTCAGACATTACTAGCAACAGAACAGTTATTATGCTGCAGCAGCTAGCTGTATAACTCTACAACGCAATCTTGATATAAGAGCAAACAGATAGGTAAAATATGGGAAGAAGCTGTCCTCAATTGCCTGAGAAACTGACATTTCTTAAGCTTAACAGCCACAGTAAAACCAAAAGACACAGCCGAGGTATGATGAATAGCTAGTACATGAAGTTATGGGAAGAGAAAACATCATACAGACATAGACTCGTATCTATCCACATCTACTACATTACTCTAGATATAGTATTAGAGGAACTGAATGTAGCTTTACAAGAAGTTTTAATTTTCATTATGACTGCAATGGAGCATTTACCTGATTCTGAAAAGTTGTTTAGATGTGGATAACTTGCTGCCTTCTTAAACAGTTACATTATACCTCAAATGAAAATGAGTAGAACCTTGACAGAGCCAATGCTTCTACACCAGAAGCAAGTTTATAATGATATACACTAAGATTGCTTTCCACCTTAATAAGTTTGTCCAGATTTCTATGATCCTTGGTGTAAACAGTACTCAGCTTGAGCAGATCCTTTTTTTTTACGTTAGTGAGACATATTCAGGTCAACAATGACTCAAGACGTCCTCTCTGACTTGGCACTTCTCTATGTAGATAGATAGGTGTCCAACCAACGCTTACTGCTTGAGATGGCATGTAATTAAATTCGCAGAAAACACTCCAATTTCCCAGTTATTTTACTTAGATTGATATTGTAAATCTTAGAAAATTATTATTAATTCATGGATTTTACCGTGCCATCCCTCAATAACCACTCCCCTTGTCTATGAATAATATTATGTTATTAGACCTGTTTTATTAAAATCGTGCAGCCGCCCTATGGTGTAAGTCACAACTGTTTTGAAAACAGAGCTGAAACAACGAAATCGATTGCACCAAGTGGGAAATATTGCTGAAAAAAATCCGTTACAATCACTGATACGCTGTGCGGGCCAATAGTGTTGCTCTTTGCGACTACAAGTTCGAGAAATAATTCCATGTTTTTGCACATACTCTCAACTTGATTGTACAAGATGCACATACAAAATCATAAAAATTGCGGAGCTGTGTCAAAAACTTTACATCGTAACTTTCTTCAAACAAGTGTAAGATCTACTGAAAAATTAAGTGCACGCGAGAGATACAAAATGACAGAAACTATAAGAATTGCAAACAGATGAATTCTAGTTACTAACTACATGATGCAATGAATAGTGGAGTAATCAGAGAAGGAAAGTAGCTCTCTTTCCTCTGATCGGAAGATTTGTCATTTCAGATGTCCTGAATGTCAAATTCTGAAGAAGCCTAAACCTGCTGAAACTGTTTGAAGACGTAACCCATAACTTAGCTCTGACAGACAACCTCACTTTCAAAAGTTTGTCCCCACTTGCAGATCATTACACTCTACTCTCCCATGTAAAGCATCACTCTCTTGTAAAGCAAGAACTAATCCTCGAATATGGCAAGACGTTTACAGACTTTACGCAACTGTGTCTGCTGTGTAATACATTGTTAGATCTACACTTGCAAAAAGATTCCCTTTACGATCCTGCACAATATCGCCTGCAATTTGAGATAAGGCAGAGAGATTATACACTGATCACAGAATAGACTCCACCTCCACAACTGTCCTCCCAAACAACCCAACAACTCTGAAAGCCAAGTATGGTCCGCATGTTGATATCGATTGAAATACTCAACAAATTCACAACCACGTGCAGTCATTGTGTATAATCGGGTCTTTCTAGACCTATGATTCTACCAGAAAGGATTGTCCATTAAATGTGGCAGAAATTTGACGAATCATTTTTTCATTGATCTCTAGCTAAAGGTATCTGTCAATACTGTACTCTACTTCTTCTAAGTGAACATTTGCTTTCCAAGCCGGTGCAACTGGTTCATAAAAAGACGAACAGGCTTAAGTCACACCAAGATCCTCTATTCTTTTTGAACATTTTTTTTGGTAATTAATATTATCTTGACTGTTTATATTACTATATCACATATGGTTAGTAAAAATCTCTGGTAGTAATCAAAAGTATCAATATTTCATAAAAGTAATCAGTAATACAGAATCGTCTTAAAATTTAGGTAACGGAATGACTTGAATCGAGTGATGTAATGCAGGTTCTCACAAATCCGGATCGGTCACATCATTGACTATGTTCCTCCCCCTTACTTTAGTTCCTGGTATTGTCAAGTGATACGACTGATATTGCATACTTTGATGACTCCTTTCCAACTCACACCTGCAAATTATTATTTCAAACACTCATTGAAAGCAAAAAAGATCCTTTCCACATTGCCATTCTTTCCCTTTGAAACGACATTTCTAATGTTGACTACAGTTTATATTATCCCTTCATTTATGCCAAAGATGGTAACAGAAGAATAATCTTATCACATCTATTCATTTTGTATTTCTCATCAATAACTCATCCTGCTCTGTAGCCTTTATCAACTCCCCCAGAGCTAACAGGAGTAGCACTGACTTAAGGCATTCTCCATCCTGAGCTTCTCTAAATGCTCCATTCAGTTTTTTTCATAATAGTTGATTGAACTGTTCTTCCTAGGATATACTGTATTTCCCCAAAATCTTTTACTTCAAACGGTGTCACATAGTGCTCTCTTCACTTTCTCAATTTCTTCTTCCTTTTTGTAGCGAGGCACCAAATCATCGACTATACGCGAGCAAAAACAACTCTCCTTCCTGAATTATATTCGCAGGGAAATCTGCTGCTGGCTTGTATGAATCCCATCTTCTTGCTGATGATAAAGAGTCATATCCAGCATCTTGTGCTGCTTCAATCCATACAGACTGCGTTTGAGCTTACAAACCAACTGCCTCCTTTCCTTTGCCTTCAAAGCCTTCAGGTTGTGCTTCATCTAGACTTTTTCTTCTAATACATTGAGAAGGCGATGTTTACGTCATTTGGTGAAGTGCCTTCATTCTGAGCTGCCATTGCAATAATCTAATGACAACTCAAAGCGACTTACAGGACAGATATCTCGTCATAGTCTGTTCCCCTGCTTTTGTGAAAATCCTTGAGCACCCAATCTTACGTTGTACTTTCATTGAACCCTCTGCCTTGATTTCCTTTGACACCCCTTACTTCCCACAGTTTTCCGTCTTGTTGGAAGCTCTGTCAATCATACACTTATTTGCTTTAGATGCGACACACCTTAGTCATACTTCCATCCACTCCTCTTCTTGGTACTGGTTGATGCCTCCTTTAAAACTAGTGGGTTTCTGAGCAATGTTCTGTCTTATATTGTTGGACCCACTCACATAGTAACGGTGGTCTCTTTTCCTCAATTAGAACGTCGCAGAACAACTTCATCCTTGAGTTCAGTTGACTCTTTCTTTCTTGACTCGTTGACCACTTCTTCTTCGTATTTTGAGGAATTTGTTTGAATAAGTCAATCTCACCATCTTGTCACTTTATCTGCTCTTCTGAAGTCCACTGCAGTTTTTTCTCATAAAAAACAACCTCAGCGCTTAGAAGACTTTTACCAAACCTTTCCTGTGGGACTTTAGAGACGATAATCCCTTGCCATTTTGTTCCATATCCTTGAAGGATGCACTTCTTTGTTTGGAATCAGCTTTCTTTCTTATTTTTAGATTTGTGCATAAGCTGCACACCTAAACACCTTGAATGATACTGATGGTTTACCTGACAAAGCGTCATAAGGTGTGAACTCATTAGGACGTCGTGGGCTTCTGTTTTTCCAAGAGACTGCCTGTATCTAATCTTCTGCCCAAAACATCTTACGGTAAACAAGTTCCACTAGCACGATCTGACTTATTCTACTAGTGTACATTTAGTGCTTTGCAACGCTGTTTTGGCTCAGTGATCTGAGCATGCTTAATGCTATCTTTCTTTATGTAGGACGGAATTCAGTAGAGTGTCTCACCTCCATTGTCATTAGAAGTGCATTCAACTTGTGTCCGTAGAGCTCTCTACCTGACTTTCTATTCCGGAAATACTTGACACATCTTATACATTAGACCCACACACATACCTCATTTTTATCATCTACAAAGGTGAGGAATTTCGGCTCCACTACAGATTTTTTAATAATTTTTTTACAGCACGCTGTGAACATCCCAATGTACTTCTCTCATTTCTCATCAACAGTTGGGATGGGGTACCAATGAATCTCCCCTTACACGATTCCAGAATCTCATTTCATTAATACATCATCTGATTCAGGTCCTTTACTCACTGCTCATTTGCTAGCTTCTTAACTCTTACATTTAAATGAACCAATATCGAATGATGCCATATTGCTATATTACTTTTGTTCCTCCTTGGCTGCAATTGACATCGACGTTGAGTAACTTCTGGCAATTCAGATAATAGAGGCTTCCACATTTCATTGCTGACCAACGGCTCCTTGATCTTCATTGATGATCTTGCACCTGAATCATCAATTTGACTCCTCTTTCCAAAGTCTGTGGCTTTCGAGATGACTCAATAGATTTGTACAATAACTCGGTACATAGAGAACATCGTGCCGAGTGCACTCTTTATGGTTCCTCAAGTTGCTTCAATTTCACTTAACTGTTCCTCGTTTTGTAGATCTGTTCTTCTTCCCTCTCCAAGTGTTACCACTTGTGGTCTGTTCTGACCCTCCAACCACTGAACATCATCTTGTTGGCAAATATGACTTATCCCTTAATTCAATAATCCAACTATTGGTATGATTACCACTGCTAGTGCTTGTGCTCCTGAGCTAGAAATCCAGTGCGAGTACATTGCCGCTTCTTGCGCTAACTGATGATTGCTTTCTACAGCATTCTTCGCTTCTCGTGGTTATAGCAATCCTTCTGCAATGTCTGGAGCTTTCCACAGTGATGGCAGCGTATTCCTTGTGTTCCCCTTTGGCTTGTGTTTAGCACCAATGCAGCTCCTTGTCAATCTGTCTCTTCTCATTCAATGATCTCTTGAGTTTTTTCCTCCTACCGTACGATTGATCACTACTTCCATTGTAGGAACGTTTCTCGCTGGCTTCTAATGCAGTGACCAAGTATCATAAACTCTAGGAAGTCTGGCGAGTAAATGAACCACACATCTCTTCGTCTAGTTGGCTCCAATAACAGGCAAGCTCATTGAAGACTTCTGTCATCTGCTTGCTATGTCCCTGACTGGTTTTCTCCTTCTTCAGATGTACCGAATGGAGTTTTCGTCATAGCACTAAGATATTTTGCCCATGTTTTCTATTGAAATTGACTTTCTAGTTTCTTCCAGACTCAATGGATCTTCAGCTGTCCAAGTAAAGACAGCAGATTGATCAATAGTTAAAAAAATTGTAGCCAAAGCTCGATCCTTTTTCTCTAGTACTTGCGAAGGTAGCTGCGCTTTGCATCTACACTCGGAGGAATTCTCTGTCTCACTTACGATGCCTCAAGATCTTTCCTTCATAAGGCCCATTTGAAAAAGACCCCTTAGCTTTCCCAAGTAGCATAATTTTTTTCCTTCCTTGAGAGGAACCACACTCCAGTCTTGACTCTGTTGTCATTGTCCAGCATCCTGGGCTCATATCCTGCTAGAGTTATCGATATCATACAATAACACAGCAAACAATTACTACTTAGATATACTAAGAGATTCTTCTAAATGTTCTTTTTAATTACATAGGTTCTGAACACAATGATTAAATATTAAGTGACTATTGATCTAGCAGCCTGATTGTATTTTTGCAGCTACACTCTGGCAGTGCATATGCTGACGTGAAACAATGACCCAAACCTATACGTGGTTTTAACATGGCGCTCATGTTGGAGATACTTTCAATCATATGGAAGGTTTTTTCAGAGCAATAAAAGAGTTGAAGCGGTGTATCATGTCCAGTTGGTTTCACAATGACTCAGAAATGTTGAAAGCTGCTAGGACTGCCTACCTAACAGAATAGAGAAAGCCAAACCAGTTTGATGTAGCTTTAGTATTGAATTAGAGCATGCTTTTTGGTGGAACATAATTACAAATGAGAGGAACAGGTGCGAGCAACACAAAAGGTATTTATACAGACCGATATATAGAATTTATTGTCATATCATATAGTATTCAGACAAGGTTGTCCTGCAGGGATTAAACTTCCCTTACTGATAGACTGTCAAGCTCTTATACAGATGGTCATATGTAACCACCACTCTATTCAATGTAACACAGTAAACAATTGACCTTGACTACGTACCATATCCAATGTAGGAATTTTGTACCTCCAAGCATATAAACTGATGTGGCCCAAAATCATTACGCTAAGTCGTATGCTTAAGATGAAAGTGAACAAAAACTCTCCAACAACCTTGAACGAACACAAGTAAAATATTGTAACACTAGAGATATCAGCAACATTCAAAGTGAGTTAATGCGTGTCAGTGATGGTAATTACTTGATGGCTTTGTTTTCCTCCGTTGAGAGAGATTAAGGTATTGAGTTTTTAAATATGGTTCACTGTGTAATAGGAGATAATGGTACCTAATTGGGTGATCGGGTGGGGGTGGGGGGGGGAGGCTCTGTTGTTGGAAAGGAGGATTTTTTGTTTCTGAAGACAATACATTCCTGTGGTCTCTCTTTCAGAGATACTGAATGAAGTATGCCTTTGAGTCTTATCCAGACTGCTCATGATTGATTGCAACCTATAATTAATAAATGAACTAACGAATGCTCTGTGTACTTAATGCTAGTTGTTAATGGCAATGGAAGTGAGATAGTGGCGTTATTTTTTACTCTTTCAGAAACAAAGGATTAATAGGAGACATGTTGAAAGCATTCAAATTAGCGAATTCATCTTGGGACAGAACCGGAGTCATCATTTCTGCAAGGACTTTAATGAGCGTGCAGTATTTTAAGGAAAAGTTTCCCGGTGTTTGATGCATGTTGTCTGTTTCATGTTCCGTAGAAGCTTTTCGTCGAGAATGACTTGTGATAAGGTTAGGTTGAGACCAGGTGAACGAGACCATGCTTAGAAAATACTCTCAAAGCTTGCCTATTCAAAATCTGATGAAGAATATCTTGTACTTACATTCCTTATTAGACACCAAGCTACAATCTGTAATTTTAATATACCATACCAACTTGCATAAGATTCGAAATGATGGGTCGAAGCTTACAAGTCGTTTTTAAGTTTCACTTTGGGAGAAAAACAAATAATCGTTTAGAGAGTTTAACAGCAAGCAGATAAGAGTGTAGCTCTCGCTATGCTAGTTTATCACGCCTTCTTTTGATCACTTCCTTTTTCACGTTTTGGCAACCCTTCGCAATGAGAGAATCATGACGCAATCATGACTTTAGTGAAGAAACAGTACTATCACCTGATGTTCCCGAAACCATATGTTGTTACTTTGCTGACACCTTAGCTTGCTCATTACCTTTGTAAGCAACTGCTTACTGTAAGAAGGTATCCATTTCTGTGAAGATGGGAGTGAATCACATACTATTTCATCTAGTGATGATAAAATAATTATTTTGTTTGTATATGATTGTGTGCTTGTGTTTCAATGCATTTCAGGGACATTGTTTGTCAGCTACAAGTGCTTGCCACGGTGTAGATTCTTTAATGACTATGAAACTGCCTTGTAGACATAATACCTACTTGCATTGCTGAAATACAAGGTGTTTCCACTTCTATCTATGGATGACATTCCTGAGCACTGGACAATGGCTTACCTTCAATGTGTTTTCAACAGAAAAGAAACATAACAGAATCAATTATTATGGATACTGCTTTTAGTGTCTCTGTATAAGTTGTTCAATTGTATTATAATTATTACCATTATGGTAGTGTGGTGCGACTACTACAATTCCAAAGAAAACAGTTCTTTTCCTCAGCATCAAAAGTTTTAAGAAAGGCGAAATCCGTTATTGAGAAACTTCCCTTCACTTGCATCAGAAGTAGAATGGATGAGTTTTTTAAGGGAACGAAATGAGGGAAAAAAAAAAAAAAAAAATGTGTTTTGAATCAGCTATGGGAGATATGGACAAGAGGAGGGAAAAGCAATTGTCACTGAGCAATTATGTTAACATGAAAGTGGTATTGTAAAATGTCAAATGTGTGGTTGTCTCATGATCCAGTATATCTCTTTCCCTTAAGACCAAATGGATATTGAAAACAATAAGGTGATGAATTATATACGTAGGTGGGATTATAGTGAGCGTATAGTGTAAAAAGGTTGCATTGTCTGAACTTTCTGACAACATTTCAGTTTTTACACCAAAATAACATACAAATATACACACATGCAATGCAATAGTATGGGTTTCCACAATTGGAAGAAACCAATGAAAATTTTAAAAGTCATGAATATTCCATTTTCACAAAGAAAAAAGTAAAATGGGTTGCTCCAGAAAGACCAAACAATTGCCACTCAATTAAGTGTACAAATGAGAAATATACACAGAAAATGGGGTTTTTTTGAAGCAGTTTGAGAAGCTATAGAATACCCTAACTCGGGAAAGTATATAGCCACTACAAGGACATACTAACATAGAAGGGTAATCTTCACAACTCATCTTGGGTGTGGAGCCATGATAGTGAATTTACAAACATGGATATCTGATCATTATACCTGCCCACGGACTGTCAATGAGCTAATTGAACTGATGGGGCAGAATTTGTTGCGGTCTTTGTGTTGAAAATTAAGAAAGAGTATCCACCATGGTATTCTATAATTGCAAGATGAGGCCACAAGACGAGTTCCCATACTGAGCAGCTTAAGTTCTAGTATTTGTTGGGGTGTGATAGTAAATATATGGTTTATTAAGACCAATAGTTTTATTCAAGTACCTGATACTAAAGCTGAACCCCCCCCCCCCACCCCCCCTTTTTACAGTGATTAAAGATCTTCTGATATAAGATGTTCTCTTTCAATTGACATGTGTCAAGGACAGGCTATTATGGGGCGCGAAAATTAGGGACACCACAATCAGGAGTTGGAACACGATTCTTAGCCATTAATCCTGCTGCTGTGCCTGTGCAGTTATGCACACTCATTAAACTTTATGTCTTCACGACATTGGCACAATATATTTTGCATTAGAGAACTTGTACGTCAAGTGGGAAAGTTAATCAAACTTTCACCCCAAAACACGAGCCTCACCTATCTCTACAAAGCTTCATGAAACTAAAGAAAAGCACACAACCAGTCTTAAGTCAATTATGCATGAGTAAGATGGACCCCCCCCACTTCTGCTCGAACTGGTGCGATCAATGCATTTTTAAAAGATTATAAAGTGCTCATTAAAACTTTTGGAGGGAAATGTACAAGACAACAAAGATGAGTATGGATTAACGCATATGGAACTCTCTTACAGTCACTCGCGAATTCAACATGCTTTTTGCCTAATGCTAAGTTTTTCATTTATTTAATCTCTGCCGCTCTTGAAATGTTTGTTTTCAATTATCCTTTTTTCTTTAAATATATTGTTTAATTCTACATATAATATTTTTGAATGAGCCCCCCTTCCCACATTTTAGTGATGTTCTGCCTCTGCCTGGAGGTAATGTCATTAGAGAGTGAATGTGTCATGCAACTGTCTGTTTAAAATGGCAGATTGTCACTTTAGTTTAGGAAATTATGTAAAATTGCCCACTAGTTTTGGTTTTGCCCCACCTAAATGCAGAAGAGAGAGAAAAACATCAAAAAACATTTTCTCTAAAGCTTGTCTGCTAAGTGAAGCTAGCATAACTTACTAATTATCTACGTTCACTTGTAACAGTTTGGTGGAAGCTCTTTACCGAAGATGAATTTCTTGAAGCTTTCCGGCATAATCTCAACTAGACAAGTGACTTGGGTACTACTTTCTAGTATGTTTAAGTATTTAATTAATTAACTATTAATTAACTGTGTCCTGTAGTGTATTAACAGAAGTAGGTGTGGCTACGATTTAGTGTTAGCTTCAGTGGGGCTAGGTCTACAAGGTCGATTAAGCTTTTATACATGGATGGATCGTCCAAAAATGAAAACGTAATATCAGGAAACTCAAAAATCTTAATTTCTTGGGAACTACTAGACGTCTTCACCTTATACTGATTCCTTGATTTGAAGAAAAAGTCAATTCCAACATGTTATGAATGTAGTAATGAAACCGATCATAACATTCAACCCCTTTATGCAAAGAACGGGAATAGGAAGTTAGTTAATTCGGATCACAGGCAACTTTACACCTAGTATTACCGAAATTGAAACATTCAACTGAAGAAACTGACAAAAACATTTGGTTCTTCTACAGGATGTGAGTAGGAAGCACCCAAGGTTTGATTGTAAAAACGTTACTGTTTCTCTAAGGTTCATTTTAAACAGGTTGTAATAAATTACCTAATTTATTCCCTGTGAGAGTGGTTGAATTGAAATTAAATCAATTAGAACAAAAGGAAGTTCAAATAAAAAATTAATTTGAGATTTAAGAATTTTTAAATGTAAGTCTTTGTTAAAATTAAAAGACTCTGTCAAAGAAAATGTGTTATTTTACTCAAACC
>NW_024535144.1:0-14388 GCF_016097555.1 Gigantopelta aegis
CTGGGTCGAAGTTCGAGGTGTACCGAACTTGTGATAGAGAAGTTAACACCACAAGTCCTGTGATTGGTTATAAATGTGAGTGTGTTGGTTGTAAAAAAAATTAGTTTCATCTGGGCTAAAAATGTATGCAATTTTATTTGATGTAGTACCACCGTGTCAAGTAGCCTTGTGCTTGGAACATGTATGGGGTACCTGTAAAAAAAAGTACTAAAATTTTGTGCGAAACTAGGGGTGTTGCAGAAACATCTGGTTATACCGAAAATGAGCCATGAAAGGTACCATTTTCTGCAGTTAATACTTTGAGGTAGGGGTTGTAGTACTGATATTTATGGGTCACAGTTTGGTTGATATATTGCATATAGTGTTTTTAAACACAAACGTTAACATGGTCGCCTATGGGATTTGAATTGGTATAGTCCAACCTATAGCACATATTCAGTGCATAATAAAAAAGATTATGATTTCATACTATACAGATTTGAATGTTCTTATTTACATGGTGTTTGACTTGCCATATACAACTGCTCTTAAATATGTTAATATATCTAGGCAGTCTGAACTTAGATTTTAATAGCAATTTATTTTTATATTAAAAATAACATGTGCCAATATTGGGATAATGTCTTTAACTTCTATAAACATAGTTAATGTTTCATGTGTGTACTTCTGATAGCTTAACTTTTAAAGACCTTGATTTTATTGTCCTTTTGGCATATTTATAGGGTGCTAAGTCATATTTTAGACAAATTGGTAAGTTTTAGGGAAAACATTTTTTTTACTTTGAATAATTTTTTACCAAAGCCACAAATAATTCAATTTTTTGTCACTATCGTGCCTTCTGTTCTCTCTTATACATAACATAAAGCTGTTTAAACTAAGCTTTAGGTCTCCAGATCAAATCTTTTGTTAAAATAATCACCTTAGTTTGCTCCCCTGACGTGTATTTTAAGTGTATACTAGATTTGGAACCAATTTTTTTTCCAGATTTGATTATCTACCTTGGTGTAATTTGATGATTTTATTTTATTGTTAATGCTGTATTATCCAATGTTAATAGCTAAATGATATGCTGGATTACAGATTGTAGGAATACATCCAATATACATATTGTATTGATCTGGATTAGAAAATAATGCAATAAAATAGATGTTCGGGTAATTATGTCACTTAAAAACAGGTTTTTTTAGTAATGAATCAAAAATAAATATGCGAAAGCTGCATGATAATTCCAGATATCACAAATTTTTAAAACCTCCAACTACAGTAGGGTATACATAAAATATAGTCAGGAATATTGGTGGCTGCCAATGGTTTTGATGGTCCAATTGAAAATCTGCATAGCTGATGGATTTGAAATTCCCGCACATGGTAACTTGAAGATGCCCACACTCAGCATACAGGATTTTCTTCCAACAGTGATGTGCAGGACATTAAGTCATTACTTCATACAGATGCAGTCATGTTGGTTTTTCCCTTCCTCAGACATTGTATTTTTTTAATACTGATATTTCTTTGATGTGCCTATTGAGGTCTTCATAATCTAGGGGTCAGTCAAGTACACGTGTTTCAATGGAATAAGTTTAAGGAGTTGAGGTACTCTGAATAGCCATGCTGTCTCTACATATATAGCTGAGCACACACACACATCTGACAATAAATATCTTCATGAGTATTATTTTTAAAAAAATTATTTTTTCAAATATGACATATTGCATTTGTACAAAACTGTACAAAATACATGTGTTTTGTGAGGTGTACATTAAATTAGGTTGCACTGTAGAAACAACAGTTTCAGTGAGGTTGTCAGTTTATGTCAGAAGACACCAGATCCTGGTTGTCATAAAAACACATGATTCACCACCTTTTGAAACATGTATGTTATCAGTATAGGTTGCACTATACCAATTAATTTCCGGCTGGGTCGAAGTTCGAGGTGTACCGAACTTGTGATAGAGAAGTTAACACCACAAGTCCTGTGATTGGTTATAAATGTGAGTGTGTTGGTTGTAAAAAAAATTAGTTTCATCTGGGCTAAAAATGTATGCAATTTTATTTGATGTAGTACCACCGTGTCAAGTAGCCTTGTGCTTGGAACATGTATGGGGTACCTGTAAAAAAAAGTACTAAAATTTTGTGCGAAACTAGGGGTGTTGCAGAAACATCTGGTTATACCGAAAATGAGCCATGAAAGGTACCATTTTCTGCAGTTAATACTTTGAGGTAGGGGTTGTAGTACTGATATTTATGGGTCACAGTTTGGTTGATATATTGCATATAGTGTTTTTAAACACAAACGTTAACATGGTCGCCTATGGGATTTGAATTGGTATAGTCCAACCTATAGCACATATTCAGTGCATAATAAAAAAGATTATGATTTTTGTGATTTAATTAAATTAAACTACACTATTTGATTAATTAGCCGTCACTCGGCCATGCAAGTTCACAATGACCTTGACCTTGACAATAATTACTGTACATAGCTCTGAATGGAGTTTGAACAAAAATTAGCACTGAGGAAAAGTTGGTTTTGGCCTATAATTCATACTATACAGATTTGAATGTTCTTATTTACATGGTGTTTGACTTGCCATATACAACTGCTCTTAAATATGTTAATATATCTAGGCAGTCTGAACTTAGATTTTAATAGCAATTTATTTTTATATTAAAAATAACATGTGCCAATATTGGGATAATGTCTTTAACTTCTATAAACATAGTTAATGTTTCATGTGTGTACTTCTGATAGCTTAACTTTTTAAAGACCTTGATTTTTATTGTCCTTTTGGCATATTTATAGGGTGCTAAGTCATATTTTAGACAAATTTGTAGTTTTAGGGGAAACATTTTTTTACTTTGAAGAATTTTTTTACCAAAGCCATAATTAAATTTTTTGTCACTATCGTGCCTTCTGTTCTCTCTTATACATAACAATAAGCTTGTTAAACATATCTTTAGGTCTCCAGATCAAATTTTTTTTTAAAATAATCACTTAGTTTGCTCCCATGAAGTGTATTTTAAGTGTATACTAGATTTGGAACCAATTTTTCCAGATTTGATTATCTACCTTGGTGTAATTTGATGATTTATTTTATTGTTAATGCTGTATTATCCAATGTTAATAGCTAAATGATATGCTGGATTACAGATTGTAGGAATACATCCAATATACATATTGTATTGATCTGGATTAGAAAATAATGCAATAAAATAGATGTTCGGGTAATTATGTCACTTAAAAACAGGTTTTTTTAGTAATGAATCAAAAATAAATATGCGAAAGCTGCATGATAATTCCAGATATCACAAATTTTTAAAACCTCCAACTACAGTAGGGTATACATAAAATATAGTCAGGAATATTGGTGGCTGCCAATGGTTTTGATGGTCCAATTTGAAAATCTGCATAGCTGATGGATTTGAAATTCCCGCACATGGTAACTTGAAGATGCCCACACTCAGCATACAGGATTTTCTTCCAACAGTGATGTGCAGGACATTAAGTCATTACTTCATACAGATGCAGTCATGTTGGTTTTTCCTTCCTCAGACATTGTATTTTTTTAATACTGATATTTCTTTGATGTGCCTATTGAGGTCTTCATAATCTAGGGGTCAGTCAAGTACATGTGTTTCAATGGAATAAGTTTAAGGAGTTGAGGTACTCTGAATAGCCATGCTGTCTCTACATATATAGCTGAGCACACACACACATCTGACAATAAATATCTTCATGAGTATTATTTTTTTTTAAATTATTTTTTCAAATATGACATATTGCATTTGTACAAAACTGTACAAAATACATGTGTTTTGTGAGGTGTACATTAAATTAGGTTGCACTGTAGAAACAACAGTTTCAGTGAGGTTGTCAGTTTATGTCAGAAGACACCAGATCCTGGTTGTCATAAAAACACATGATTCACCACCTTTTGAAACATGTATGTTATCAGTATAGGTTGCACTATACCAATTAATTTCCGGCTGGGTCGAAGTTCGAGGTGTACCGAACTTGTGATAGAGAAGTTAACACCACAAGTCCTGTGATTGGTTATAAATGTGAGTGTGTTGGTTGTAAAAAAAATTAGTTTCATCTGGGCTAAAAATGTATGCAATTTTATTTGATGTAGTACCACCGTGTCAAGTAGCCTTGTGCTTGGAACATGTATGGGGTACCTGTAAAAAAAAGTACTAAAATTTTGTGCGAAACTAGGGGTGTTGCAGAAACATCTGGTTATACCGAAAATGAGCCATGAAAGGTACCATTTTCTGCAGTTAATACTTTGAGGTAGGGGTTGTAGTACTGATATTTATGGGTCACAGTTTGGTTGATATATTGCATATAGTGTTTTTAAACACAAACGTTAACATGGTCGCCTATGGGATTTGAATTGGTATAGTCCAACCTATAGCACATATTCAGTGCATAATAAAAAAGATTATGATTTTTGTGATTTAATTAAATTAAACTACACTATTTGATTAATTAGCCGTCACTCGGCCATGCAAGTTCACAATGACCTTGACCTTGACAATAATTACTGTACATAGCTCTGAATGGAGTTTGAACAAAAATTAGCACTGAGGAAAAGTTGGTTTTGGCCTATAATTCATACTATACAGATTTGAATGTTCTTATTTACATGGTGTTTGACTTGCCATATACAACTGCTCTTAAATATGTTAATATATCTAGGCAGTCTGAACTTAGATTTTAATAGCAATTTATTTTTATATTAAAAATAACATGTGCCAATATTGGGATAATGTCTTTAACTTCTATAAACATAGTTAATGTTTCATGTGTGTACTTCTGATAGCTTAACTTTTTAAAGACCTTGATTTTTATTGTCCTTTTGGCATATTTATAGGGTGCTAAGTCATATTTTAGACAAATTTGTAGTTTTAGGGGAAACATTTTTTTACTTTGAAGAATTTTTTTACCAAAGCCATAATTAAATTTTTTGTCACTATCGTGCCTTCTGTTCTCTCTTATACATAACAATAAGCTTGTTAAACATATCTTTAGGTCTCCAGATCAAATCTTTTTTTAAAATAATCACTTAGTTTGCTCCCATGAAGTGTATTTTAAGTGTATACTAGATTTGGAACCAATTTTTCCAGATTTGATTATCTACCTTGGTGTAATTTGATGATTTATTTTATTGTTAATGCTGTATTATCCAATGTTAATAGCTAAATGATATGCTGGATTACAGATTGTAGGAATACATCCAATATACATATTGTATTGATCTGGATTAGAAAATAATGCAATAAAATAGATGTTCGGGTAATTATGTCACTTAAAAACAGGTTTTTTTAGTAATGAATCAAAAATAAATATGCGAAAGCTGCATGATAATTCCAGATATCACAAATTTTTAAAACCTCCAACTACAGTAGGGTATACATAAAATATAGTCAGGAATATTGGTGGCTGCCAATGGTTTTGATGGTCCAATTTGAAAATCTGCATAGCTGATGGATTTGAAATTCCCGCACATGGTAACTTGAAGATGCCCACACTCAGCATACAGGATTTTCTTCCAACAGTGATGTGCAGGACATTAAGTCATTACTTCATACAGATGCAGTCATGTTGGTTTTTCCTTCCTCAGACATTGTATTTTTTTAATACTGATATTTCTTTGATGTGCCTATTGAGGTCTTCATAATCTAGGGGTCAGTCAAGTACATGTGTTTCAATGGAATAAGTTTAAGGAGTTGAGGTACTCTGAATAGCCATGCTGTCTCTACATATATAGCTGAGCACACACACACATCTGACAATAAATATCTTCATGAGTATTATTTTTTTTTAAATTATTTTTTCAAATATGACATATTGCATTTGTACAAAACTGTACAAAATACATGTGTTTTGTGAGGTGTACATTAAATTAGGTTGCACTGTAGAAACAACAGTTTCAGTGAGGTTGTCAGTTTATGTCAGAAGACACCAGATCCTGGTTGTCATAAAAACACATGATTCACCACCTTTTGAAACATGTATGTTATCAGTATAGGTTGCACTATACCAATTAATTTCCGGCTGGGTCGAAGTTCGAGGTGTACCGAACTTGTGATAGAGAAGTTAACACCACAAGTCCTGTGATTGGTTATAAATGTGAGTGTGTTGGTTGTAAAAAAAATTAGTTTCATCTGGGCTAAAAATGTATGCAATTTTATTTGATGTAGTACCACCGTGTCAAGTAGCCTTGTGCTTGGAACATGTATGGGGTACCTGTAAAAAAAAGTACTAAAATTTTGTGCGAAACTAGGGGTGTTGCAGAAACATCTGGTTATACCGAAAATGAGCCATGAAAGGTACCATTTTCTGCAGTTAATACTTTGAGGTAGGGGTTGTAGTACTGATATTTATGGGTCACAGTTTGGTTGATATATTGCATATAGTGTTTTTAAACACAAACGTTAACATGGTCGCCTATGGGATTTGAATTGGTATAGTCCAACCTATAGCACATATTCAGTGCATAATAAAAAAGATTATGATTTTTGTGATTTAATTAAATTAAACTACACTATTTGATTAATTAGCCGTCACTCGGCCATGCAAGTTCACAATGACCTTGACCTTGACAATAATTACTGTACATAGCTCTGAATGGAGTTTGAACAAAAATTAGCACTGAGGAAAAGTTGGTTTTGGCCTATAATTCATACTATACAGATTTGAATGTTCTTATTTACATGGTGTTTGACTTGCCATATACAACTGCTCTTAAATATGTTAATATATCTAGGCAGTCTGAACTTAGATTTTAATAGCAATTTATTTTTATATTAAAAATAACATGTGCCAATATTGGGATAATGTCTTTAACTTCTATAAACATAGTTAATGTTTCATGTGTGTACTTCTGATAGCTTAACTTTTTAAAGACCTTGATTTTTATTGTCCTTTTGGCATATTTATAGGGTGCTAAGTCATATTTTAGACAAATTTGTAGTTTTAGGGGAAACATTTTTTTACTTTGAAGAATTTTTTTACCAAAGCCATAATTAAATTTTTTGTCACTATCGTGCCTTCTGTTCTCTCTTATACATAACAATAAGCTTGTTAAACATATCTTTAGGTCTCCAGATCAAATCTTTTTTTAAAATAATCACTTAGTTTGCTCCCATGAAGTGTATTTTAAGTGTATACTAGATTTGGAACCAATTTTTCCAGATTTGATTATCTACCTTGGTGTAATTTGATGATTTATTTTATTGTTAATGCTGTATTATCCAATGTTAATAGCTAAATGATATGCTGGATTACAGATTGTAGGAATACATCCAATATACATATTGTATTGATCTGGATTAGAAAATAATGCAATAAAATAGATGTTCGGGTAATTATGTCACTTAAAAACAGGTTTTTTTAGTAATGAATCAAAAATAAATATGCGAAAGCTGCATGATAATTCCAGATATCACAAATTTTTAAAACCTCCAACTACAGTAGGGTATACATAAAATATAGTCAGGAATATTGGTGGCTGCCAATGGTTTTGATGGTCCAATTTGAAAATCTGCATAGCTGATGGATTTGAAATTCCCGCACATGGTAACTTGAAGATGCCCACACTCAGCATACAGGATTTTCTTCCAACAGTGATGTGCAGGACATTAAGTCATTACTTCATACAGATGCAGTCATGTTGGTTTTTCCTTCCTCAGACATTGTATTTTTTTAATACTGATATTTCTTTGATGTGCCTATTGAGGTCTTCATAATCTAGGGGTCAGTCAAGTACATGTGTTTCAATGGAATAAGTTTAAGGAGTTGAGGTACTCTGAATAGCCATGCTGTCTCTACATATATAGCTGAGCACACACACACATCTGACAATAAATATCTTCATGAGTATTATTTTTTTTTAAATTATTTTTTCAAATATGACATATTGCATTTGTACAAAACTGTACAAAATACATGTGTTTTGTGAGGTGTACATTAAATTAGGTTGCACTGTAGAAACAACAGTTTCAGTGAGGTTGTCAGTTTATGTCAGAAGACACCAGATCCTGGTTGTCATAAAAACACATGATTCACCACCTTTTGAAACATGTATGTTATCAGTATAGGTTGCACTATACCAATTAATTTCCGGCTGGGTCGAAGTTCGAGGTGTACCGAACTTGTGATAGAGAAGTTAACACCACAAGTCCTGTGATTGGTTATAAATGTGAGTGTGTTGGTTGTAAAAAAAATTAGTTTCATCTGGGCTAAAAATGTATGCAATTTTATTTGATGTAGTACCACCGTGTCAAGTAGCCTTGTGCTTGGAACATGTATGGGGTACCTGTAAAAAAAAGTACTAAAATTTTGTGCGAAACTAGGGGTGTTGCAGAAACATCTGGTTATACCGAAAATGAGCCATGAAAGGTACCATTTTCTGCAGTTAATACTTTGAGGTAGGGGTTGTAGTACTGATATTTATGGGTCACAGTTTGGTTGATATATTGCATATAGTGTTTTTAAACACAAACGTTAACATGGTCGCCTATGGGATTTGAATTGGTATAGTCCAACCTATAGCACATATTCAGTGCATAATAAAAAAGATTATGATTTTTGTGATTTAATTAAATTAAACTACACTATTTGATTAATTAGCCGTCACTCGGCCATGCAAGTTCACAATGACCTTGACCTTGACAATAATTACTGTACATAGCTCTGAATGGAGTTTGAACAAAAATTAGCACTGAGGAAAAGTTGGTTTTGGCCTATAATTCATACTATACAGATTTGAATGTTCTTATTTACATGGTGTTTGACTTGCCATATACAACTGCTCTTAAATATGTTAATATATCTAGGCAGTCTGAACTTAGATTTTAATAGCAATTTATTTTTATATTAAAAATAACATGTGCCAATATTGGGATAATGTCTTTAACTTCTATAAACATAGTTAATGTTTCATGTGTGTACTTCTGATAGCTTAACTTTTTAAAGACCTTGATTTTTATTGTCCTTTTGGCATATTTATAGGGTGCTAAGTCATATTTTAGACAAATTTGTAGTTTTAGGGGAAACATTTTTTTACTTTGAAGAATTTTTTTACCAAAGCCATAATTAAATTTTTTGTCACTATCGTGCCTTCTGTTCTCTCTTATACATAACAATAAGCTTGTTAAACATATCTTTAGGTCTCCAGATCAAATTTTTTTTTAAAATAATCACTTAGTTTGCTCCCATGAAGTGTATTTTAAGTGTATACTAGATTTGGAACCAATTTTTCCAGATTTGATTATCTACCTTGGTGTAATTTGATGATTTATTTTATTGTTAATGCTGTATTATCCAATGTTAATAGCTAAATGATATGCTGGATTACAGATTGTAGGAATACATCCAATATACATATTGTATTGATCTGGATTAGAAAATAATGCAATAAAATAGATGTTCGGGTAATTATGTCACTTAAAAACAGGTTTTTTTAGTAATGAATCAAAAATAAATATGCGAAAGCTGCATGATAATTCCAGATATCACAAATTTTTAAAACCTCCAACTACAGTAGGGTATACATAAAATATAGTCAGGAATATTGGTGGCTGCCAATGGTTTTGATGGTCCAATTTGAAAATCTGCATAGCTGATGGATTTGAAATTCCCGCACATGGTAACTTGAAGATGCCCACACTCAGCATACAGGATTTTCTTCCAACAGTGATGTGCAGGACATTAAGTCATTACTTCATACAGATGCAGTCATGTTGGTTTTTCCTTCCTCAGACATTGTATTTTTTTAATACTGATATTTCTTTGATGTGCCTATTGAGGTCTTCATAATCTAGGGGTCAGTCAAGTACATGTGTTTCAATGGAATAAGTTTAAGGAGTTGAGGTACTCTGAATAGCCATGCTGTCTCTACATATATAGCTGAGCACACACACACATCTGACAATAAATATCTTCATGAGTATTATTTTTTTTTAAATTATTTTTTCAAATATGACATATTGCATTTGTACAAAACTGTACAAAATACATGTGTTTTGTGAGGTGTACATTAAATTAGGTTGCACTGTAGAAACAACAGTTTCAGTGAGGTTGTCAGTTTATGTCAGAAGACACCAGATCCTGGTTGTCATAAAAACACATGATTCACCACCTTTTGAAACATGTATGTTATCAGTATAGGTTGCACTATACCAATTAATTTCCGGCTGGGTCGAAGTTCGAGGTGTACCGAACTTGTGATAGAGAAGTTAACACCACAAGTCCTGTGATTGGTTATAAATGTGAGTGTGTTGGTTGTAAAAAAAATTAGTTTCATCTGGGCTAAAAATGTATGCAATTTTATTTGATGTAGTACCACCGTGTCAAGTAGCCTTGTGCTTGGAACATGTATGGGGTACCTGTAAAAAAAAGTACTAAAATTTTGTGCGAAACTAGGGGTGTTGCAGAAACATCTGGTTATACCGAAAATGAGCCATGAAAGGTACCATTTTCTGCAGTTAATACTTTGAGGTAGGGGTTGTAGTACTGATATTTATGGGTCACAGTTTGGTTGATATATTGCATATAGTGTTTTTAAACACAAACGTTAACATGGTCGCCTATGGGATTTGAATTGGTATAGTCCAACCTATAGCACATATTCAGTGCATAATAAAAAAGATTATGATTTTTGTGATTTAATTAAATTAAACTACACTATTTGATTAATTAGCCGTCACTCGGCCATGCAAGTTCACAATGACCTTGACCTTGACAATAATTACTGTACATAGCTCTGAATGGAGTTTGAACAAAAATTAGCACTGAGGAAAAGTTGGTTTTGGCCTATAATTCATACTATACAGATTTGAATGTTCTTATTTACATGGTGTTTGACTTGCCATATACAACTGCTCTTAAATATGTTAATATATCTAGGCAGTCTGAACTTAGATTTTAATAGCAATTTATTTTTATATTAAAAATAACATGTGCCAATATTGGGATAATGTCTTTAACTTCTATAAACATAGTTAATGTTTCATGTGTGTACTTCTGATAGCTTAACTTTTTAAAGACCTTGATTTTTATTGTCCTTTTGGCATATTTATAGGGTGCTAAGTCATATTTTAGACAAATTTGTAGTTTTAGGGGAAACATTTTTTTACTTTGAAGAATTTTTTTACCAAAGCCATAATTAAATTTTTTGTCACTATCGTGCCTTCTGTTCTCTCTTATACATAACAATAAGCTTGTTAAACATATCTTTAGGTCTCCAGATCAAATCTTTTTTTAAAATAATCACTTAGTTTGCTCCCATGAAGTGTATTTTAAGTGTATACTAGATTTGGAACCAATTTTTCCAGATTTGATTATCTACCTTGGTGTAATTTGATGATTTATTTTATTGTTAATGCTGTATTATCCAATGTTAATAGCTAAATGATATGCTGGATTACAGATTGTAGGAATACATCCAATATACATATTGTATTGATCTGGATTAGAAAATAATGCAATAAAATAGATGTTCGGGTAATTATGTCACTTAAAAACAGGTTTTTTTAGTAATGAATCAAAAATAAATATGCGAAAGCTGCATGATAATTCCAGATATCACAAATTTTTAAAACCTCCAACTACAGTAGGGTATACATAAAATATAGTCAGGAATATTGGTGGCTGCCAATGGTTTTGATGGTCCAATTTGAAAATCTGCATAGCTGATGGATTTGAAATTCCCGCACATGGTAACTTGAAGATGCCCACACTCAGCATACAGGATTTTCTTCCAACAGTGATGTGCAGGACATTAAGTCATTACTTCATACAGATGCAGTCATGTTGGTTTTTCCTTCCTCAGACATTGTATTTTTTTAATACTGATATTTCTTTGATGTGCCTATTGAGGTCTTCATAATCTAGGGGTCAGTCAAGTACATGTGTTTCAATGGAATAAGTTTAAGGAGTTGAGGTACTCTGAATAGCCATGCTGTCTCTACATATATAGCTGAGCACACACACACATCTGACAATAAATATCTTCATGAGTATTATTTTTTTTTAAATTATTTTTTCAAATATGACATATTGCATTTGTACAAAACTGTACAAAATACATGTGTTTTGTGAGGTGTACATTAAATTAGGTTGCACTGTAGAAACAACAGTTTCAGTGAGGTTGTCAGTTTATGTCAGAAGACACCAGATCCTGGTTGTCATAAAAACACATGATTCACCACCTTTTGAAACATGTATGTTATCAGTATAGGTTGCACTATACCAATTAATTTCCGGCTGGGTCGAAGTTCGAGGTGTACCGAACTTGTGATAGAGAAGTTAACACCACAAGTCCTGTGATTGGTTATAAATGTGAGTGTGTTGGTTGTAAAAAAAATTAGTTTCATCTGGGCTAAAAATGTATGCAATTTTATTTGATGTAGTACCACCGTGTCAAGTAGCCTTGTGCTTGGAACATGTATGGGGTACCTGTAAAAAAAAGTACTAAAATTTTGTGCGAAACTAGGGGTGTTGCAGAAACATCTGGTTATACCGAAAATGAGCCATGAAAGGTACCATTTTCTGCAGTTAATACTTTGAGGTAGGGGTTGTAGTACTGATATTTATGGGTCACAGTTTGGTTGATATATTGCATATAGTGTTTTTAAACACAAACGTTAACATGGTCGCCTATGGGATTTGAATTGGTATAGTCCAACCTATAGCACATATTCAGTGCATAATAAAAAAGATTATGATTTTTGTGATTTAATTAAATTAAACTACACTATTTGATTAATTAGCCGTCACTCGGCCATGCAAGTTCACAATGACCTTGACCTTGACAATAATTACTGTACATAGCTCTGAATGGAGTTTGAACAAAAATTAGCACTGAGGAAAAGTTGGTTTTGGCCTATAATTCATACTATACAGATTTGAATGTTCTTATTTACATGGTGTTTGACTTGCCATATACAACTGCTCTTAAATATGTTAATATATCTAGGCAGTCTGAACTTAGATTTTAATAGCAATTTATTTTTATATTAAAAATAACATGTGCCAATATTGGGATAATGTCTTTAACTTCTATAAACATAGTTAATGTTTCATGTGTGTACTTCTGATAGCTTAACTTTTTAAAGACCTTGATTTTTATTGTCCTTTTGGCATATTTATAGGGTGCTAAGTCATATTTTAGACAAATTTGTAGTTTTAGGGGAAACATTTTTTTACTTTGAAGAATTTTTTTACCAAAGCCATAATTAAATTTTTTGTCACTATCGTGCCTTCTGTTCTCTCTTATACATAACAATAAGCTTGTTAAACATATCTTTAGGTCTCCAGATCAAATTTTTTTTTAAAATAATCACTTAGTTTGCTCCCATGAAGTGTATTTTAAGTGTATACTAGATTTGGAACCAATTTTTCCAGATTTGATTATCTACCTTGGTGTAATTTGATGATTTATTTTATTGTTAATGCTGTATTATCCAATGTTAATAGCTAAATGATATGCTGGATTACAGATTGTAGGAATACATCCAATATACATATTGTATTGATCTGGATTAGAAAATAATGCAATAAAATAGATGTTCGGGTAATTATGTCACTTAAAAACAGGTTTTTTTAGTAATGAATCAAAAATAAATATGCGAAAGCTGCATGATAATTCCAGATATCACAAATTTTTAAAACCTCCAACTACAGTAGGGTATACATAAAATATAGTCAGGAATATTGGTGGCTGCCAATGGTTTTGATGGTCCAATTTGAAAATCTGCATAGCTGATGGATTTGAAATTCCCGCACATGGTAACTTGAAGATGCCCACACTCAGCATACAGGATTTTCTTCCAACAGTGATGTGCAGGACATTAAGTCATTACTTCATACAGATGCAGTCATGTTGGTTTTTCCTTCCTCAGACATTGTATTTTTTTAATACTGATATTTCTTTGATGTGCCTATTGAGGTCTTCATAATCTAGGGGTCAGTCAAGTACATGTGTTTCAATGGAATAAGTTTAAGGAGTTGAGGTTCTCTGAATAGCCATGCTGTCTCTACATATATAGCTGAGCACACACACACATCTGACAATAAATATCTTCATGAGTATTATTTTTTTTTAAATTATTTTTTCAAATATGACATATTGCATTTGTACAAAACTGTACAAAATACATGTGTTTTGTGAGGTGTACATTAAATTAGGTTGCACTGTAGAAACAACAGTTTCAGTGAGGTTGTCAGTTTATGTCAGAAGACACCAGATCCTGGTTGTCATAAAAACACATGATTCACCACCTTTTGAAACATGTATGTTATCAGTATAGGTTGCACTATACCAATTAATTTCCGGCTGGGTCGAAGTTCGAGGTGTACCGAACTTGTGATAGAGAAGTTAA